>NW_024423897.1:30198940-30394118 GCF_017311325.1 Ursus maritimus
CCCCCCCCCCGCGTCCTCTCCCCCCGCCCCCCCCCCGCGTCCTCTCCCGAGCGCAGCGGCAGCGGCCCCCGGCGGAGGAGGAGGAGGAGCATGTCGGACGGTTTCGATCGGGCCCCAGGTGCTGGTCGGGGCCGGAGCCGGGGCCTGGGCCGCGGAGGGGGCGGGCCTGAGGGCGGCGGTTTCCCGAACGGAGCGGGGCCTGCTGAGCGGCCGCGGCACCAGCAGCCGCCGCAGCCCAAAGCCCCGGGCTTCCTGCAGCCGCCGCCGCTGCGCCAGCCCAGGACGGCCCCGCCGCCAGGGGCCCAGTGCGAGGTCCCCGCCGGCCCCCAGAGGCCTCCCCGGCCCGGGGCGCTCCCAGGTACGGAGCCGCTCTAGGGGACCCCGTCCTCCTGGGCCAACGCTTCCCCACGGCCCTCCGCGCGCGCCGAAGGCGACGCGCTGTTTCCTCTCTCCCCCACCCCCGTTCCCCGAAAGCATTCCCCTTAGGGGCCCGGTTGTTAACGGGGTGGGGACGGGCCCGGAACGGGGTTTGGAAGGTGGCTGCAGGAATCCTTTGTGCGCCCCGGCTGGGGGAGGGGCCCCGTGCGCGGTCTCCGAGTTCTGCCGTCCGGGGAGGAAGTAAAAATCGCCTCCCCTCCCAGCCCTGGAAAGGGAGACCTTAGGCGAGCAACCACCTCTTTTTAACCGACTCCTTAAGAAAGAAAATAAGAAAAGCAAGCCCTCAAGCATTTATTTAGGAGGCAGGTATGGCCATAAATGAGCTAAAGCAAGTCTATTGTTCCTTTTTGCAGGCTCTCTGTATATATCCTGGCGTTAACCTTAAAATTCGTGACCGTTCTTGTTTAACTCTTAAAAACCAGCCCTTCTCATTTGGTTTCTCAGTAGATAATAAGTTGCTATACAAAGGAATGAATGCGTCTAACCCCTCGTTTTTCCTTTCTCAGAACAAACGAGGCCCCTGAGAGCTCCACCTAGTTCACAGGATAATATCCCACAGCAGAACTTGGAGTCAGCAATGGCTAAACCCCAGGTGGTTGTGGCTCCTGTATTAATGTCTAAGCTGTCTGCGAATGCTCCTGAATTTTACCCATCAGGTTATTCTTCTAATTATACAGTAAGTAGGCTTTTTTACTACAATTCTGAGTTAGTATTACTGGGATAATGTGGTTATTAATGTATTTCATCAGTCAGTATGCTGGTGCTTTCTACTACACATAAAAACATTACGAATTCTTTGAACTCATGAGACAAAACTGATTCAGGAATATATTTTGTAGTTATCATGTTCTGTACATTCTGAATATCAGAATGTAAATTGAGAGTAGACCTTGTCTCTTTTTACTGCTGTATTCCCAGTATCTATAGAGTATTTCTAGGCTAATACAGAGTATAGTTGAGGGCACTTTCAATATATAAAACTAAAGTTTGTGTTCAGACTTAATGGACAATCTGTAGAATAATGGCCTGGCAAAGGTGATTTTTAAATTTGATTTTAGCAAGATAGCTGATTGGTAGTTTTAGGGTAAATTAAACCATGGTTTTGCTGCAGACTAATTTGAGGTAGGCTTTTGAATGTTACACATCTGGGCTCTGTTAAAACAGAAGTGTTTCTGGTTCTAATTAACTACTGTTACGAAGAAACGTAAGGGGTTTTGATAAAGTGTTTACACTGGTCCGAAGAACTTTTAAACTTTCAGATTCATCTTTGTCAATTTAAGAACTTAAAAAAATTGATGACATTTTTCTTAAGTGGGAGAAAATACAAAGCACAATTGGGATATATAGAAAGAAATATGTCCCGGGTAAATGCATAGCAATTAATTGTATATAAGTGGGGCAGGAACCATTAGAGGGTTAAGGAAATGGTGACACTTTAGCAGAAGTCTTATGTTTCCTAATTTCTTAGTTTTATTGATCTTTAACACAGAATAGTGTACATAAAGGTTAGCTCAAAGTTTCATGAAATGAACACTCAGGCAGCCAGCATCCAAATCAAGAAATATCATCTACATTCCCAGAACTACTTCCAGCCCCTTTTAATCATTACTGCTCTCCTAGGTTAATTACTATTTTGACTTAACGTTTTGCCTGTTTTCAAAGTTTGTATAATTGGAGTCCTACCGAATATCTTTGTTTCACGCTTTTATTCAACATTTAAATTAATCCATGTTGTAGCTCATAGTTGAAGGTAACTTATTCTCCTAGCATTCCATTGTGTGAATATCCCACAGTCCCATTTGTCTTTTTTTTTTTTTTTTTTTGTCTTCTGCTTTGTCTCTTGATAAACATTTGAGTAGTTTCCACTTTGGGGCTTTTGTGAATAGGGCTGCTAGACTGTTTATCCATGTCTTGGTGGATATTTGCCCTTGTTTCTATTGGGGACGTACCTAGGATGGAATTACAAGGACATGGGGTAGCCAACTCTTCTCCCCCCGCCCCACCAAAGATTTTACTTTTAAATAATCTCTATACCTAATGTGGGGCTTGAAGTCAAGATGCCCTGGTAGTCAACTTTAATAGAGACTGCCAAATAGTTTTCCAAAGAGACTGTTTAGTGCACACTCTGAGTAGTGTGTGATTCCCAATTGCTCTGCTTCCTTGTCAGCATTTGGAATTTTCTGTTAAGTTTAGCCATTTTGGTGGGTGATATCTACTTCTGCTTTTAATTTGTATTTACTTGTTAATTAACGGTGGTACACCCGTTTTGTTACTTCCCTGGGGAGTGGGGGCCAGTTCTTTCCTTCCATTTTTTGGTAGGAAAGGAATGGAAAAACTGTTTCATGTTTCAGAAATTCCATGCGTCTTAGACTGTGGTAGGAAAAAGCTTTGGGGCTGGGAAGGGGAAAGTATAGGCAAGCAGGAAGAGCAGTTGATCTGGGGTGAAAAGGGCTGTCAGTCATGTAGAGTAGAAGTGAGGACAGCTTGGGTTCTTGCAAAAAAGTTGTATTTGGCTCAGGAAAGGAATGATTAGAGAGCTGTGAGTAGTTGAATAAACTAGTAAAGAGTACTTACTTTCAAACAGCCACAAAACTTTTCTGTTTGTCTCCCTGTTCACTTGGGCCATTTTGTGATAGGAGGGATGCAATTTTTTTCAGAGTTCTGTACCAGCTAGTTTACATAGTTCTACATAGTTCAAGTGACTCCTGGGCTCCAGAGCAGTGTTCACTTACTTTGAGCCGCTGTCCTCTGTTAGGCATTCCTTGATATCCTCAATTAGACAGCTGCTTCTATGTTCAGTCTGCCAGAGCAGATTGCAGACTGGGAGTCCACGGCTCATGTGTGACCTACAAGTGTATCTTCTTTGGCCCTGGTGGGTTTTTTTGGGGGGAGGGTGCTTTTAATAAGCTACCAACACTTAAATAGATGTTGTAAATCTGTGTTTTCTGGTTTCTCTTGAAATCCTAAATCCTAATATGTGGTTGTACCAGGCTACTACTTTATTTACTTATTGAGAAAGAAGAGGAGCCTGAGCCAGGGGAGGGACACAGGAAGAGGGAGAGAGAATCTCAAGCTGACTCTGCGCTGAGCATGGAGCCTAAGGCAGGGCTCTGTCTCACCACCCTGAGGTCACGACCTGAGCTGAAAGCAAGTCAGATGCTTAACTGACTAAGACACCCAGGCACCCCAGACTGTTACTTTGATAGAGCAAAGTTGTCTGGAGCTGAATGGAGGCAGCCCCCTTAGATGGAGTGTGTGAGCTCTAATTGCTCACTGGCTTGTCTCATTTGTTTGTAATCCACCTTGATTCTGTAATCATTCAACCTTGCTACCCCTGCTGTAGTACATTCTCTAGTCTTACTCATTTACCTTTTACTCTCTGTCAATGCTAAGCATTTTTGTCTGTCCACGTAGTCACAGAATAGCAATATCCTTGTTTTTTCCTTGACTCTTAGGATAAGGTCTTGTCATGAGGGAGACTTTTCCTTGTAGCCGTAATCCAAAGTTGGCTATATTCACTCATTTAACAGGTAGTTGGATACTTACCATGAGTCAAGCACTGGGGATACAGCAGTAAACAAAATGGACAAAAATGCCTGAGTTTGCTTTTATATGCAAGAAAGTCTGGGTATCTTTGAGCTGGATCTGTTCGCAAGAGTTTGTGCTTTTTTTTAAAGATTTATTCGAGAGAGCTAGTGAGAGTGAGTATTGGGTGGAGGGGCAGAGGGTGAGAGAGTTCCAAGTAGACTCCGCACTGAGGGCAGAGCCCAAGGCAGGGCTCAACCTCACCACCTAGAGATGATGACCCGAGCTGAAACCAAGAGTTGACCGCTTAACTAACTGTGCCACCAGGCGCCGCAAGAATTCATGCTTTTTTCTAAAAAACCTTTGATAGTCTTTTGTTATGCTTTCTTCACCCTTCCAAAATTCTGAACCCTTTTATCTTAGGGTCCTTCCTCTAATCCCACTGCTAGAATTTCTCGCTTTCCGTGGCTTCTTACCAGGGAGTTGCTATATCTACTCCTGCCCATTGCTTCTGCTCTGATGATAAACCATTACATCTTGAATATTTAATCACAGCTCACTTACAAGAACCAAAAATTCTGCACAGGAACTCATAAAGCATTTATTAAGGGGCGGCTGGGTGGCTCAGTCAGTTAAGCGTCTGCCTTCAGCTCGGGTCATGATCCCAGGGTCCTGGGATTGAGCCCCACATCAGTCTCCCTGCTCTGCAGGGAGCCTACTTCTCCTGCTGCTGCTCCCTCTGCTTGTGATCTCTCTCTCTGTCAAATGAATAAATAAAGTCTTTAAAAAAAATGGCATTTATTAAGAGACAAAAATCCCCCCACTGCACACACACACACAAAATCCCAGCTTTTTTCTAAGAACGTTCCCCTCAAGTTACTGCCTGTTTGTCTTCTGCCTTTCATAGTGATGTTCTCCAAAATGTGAAAGTATTCACTGTCAGTATTTACTTCTCACTGTTCAAACCTCTGCTGACTGATCCCCCTAATTGAATTGATACTATTTTTTGTGACCTTTACTGGTGCTCTTTGGATTTGAAAAATCTACTGTCCTCTTAACCCTCATCCTAGTAGACTTTAACTACAGTATGATCTGTGCAGTTTAACAAGTCCCAGTGTGTCAGGTTCTGTGCTAGGGGCAAAGGGTACCTTTTCAGTCTTCTAGAAGTTTCTCTTTATAAGAACTGAATAGTTAAGATACTAATTCTAATTTTTTCCTCTCTGTGCGTAGTCTTTCACTCCTGGGACTGCAACCATTGTTCTTTCAGATTTCAACGTGTAAAATTATTTTGTAGCATTTGCTTCTATGAACACCTTTTCTGTACTTTTCCTTTGGGCATTGTGGTGGTACTTCATCCTTCCAACCTGCGGATCATTCCTTCTTCCCTCAGACTGTAGTCCCTGGGGTTCTCTTTTTTCCATTTCATTACCTGCGTCGGTTATCCTACCTATCGCCTAGAATCTGACCATTGCCTACCTGTCTACTGATATCTGAAATCTAATTCTCCCTTTGAACTCCTGGCTTGTGTTTCCATTTGTTTTGACTTGTTCATGAGGATCTCCCATTGAAACTCAAGTATAAAAAAGAATTTATCTTCTGCAAACCTCTTCTTATTTTTTTATGTTCTAGCTGCTCAGGCTAAAAACGGTATATTGACTCACATTTATTTCACACTCTTGCCCCCTTCAATCCAGTTAACTAAAGTAGTCTTGATTATTCCAGCATGAAGTGTCTGATCAGTTTCCTTTTATTCTGCTGCTTTGGATTAGGGTTTTGTCTCTAGCCATGCATTCAGAGTATCTTCCATGAAAAGTACATTTTCTATCTGATGTCCCTCCTAATGTTTTGTTAGAATTGTAAGAAAAATATGTAAAACTTTAAATATTCCTCAGCCTGCAAGCCATCTAACTCCACTTCGAAGACTGACAAAATTTGTACTTGAAAAAAATCTGATACTAGAAAAATAAACATGTTTGAGTTCTCGTCTGTGCACAATATGCTGTGCTTCCTTTTTTGCTTGTAACAACCGGCTCTGATCAATCCCCTGTAGTTGTTTATTTTTAGTAATCTCTACACCCAAAGTGGGGCTTGAACTCACCACCCTGAGATTGAGTCACTTGCTCTACTGACTGAGCCAGCCAGGCACCTCCTTAATCAATCCCCTGTAATTCTTATAATCAGAGCAGCTCTACTTTCCTTTTTTATTCAGACTTCAGATTTTCTTATCTTTTTAAAGATTTATTTTAGAGAACATGCACATGTGTGCGTGTGTGAGCAGGGGGAGGGGCAGAGGGAGAGAGAATCTCCAGCAGATGCCCCGCTGAGCAGGGAGCCCAGCACGGGGCTCTATCTCATAAGCCTGAGATAATGACCTGAGCCAAAATCAAGAGTCTGATACTTAACCAACTGAGCCACATAGGCTGCCCCAGACTTCAAATTTTCTTAAAAGAGAGTTGGGTCTTACTGAAAAGACTGGAAATCAGTGTTCCAGACTGCATTTTTGCCACACAAAAGAATGACATTTGATAGAAACCAGAAATTAATACCTTTAGCTGGGACCTGTAGGGTTCCTGCTTTTCTCTGTCATTAGTAGGGACACTACAAGTCTGTAAAACTACATATTAAAATCTTGTTTTTAATTGTAAAACTCACATGTATGTGGCTGACATTAAAGTGTATTTATTTATTTATTTTAAAGATTTTATTTATTTGACAGTGAGAGAGGAAACACAAGCAGGGGGAGTGGGAGAGAGAGAAGCAGGCTTCCTGCTGAGCGGGAAACCCAATGCGGGGCTCGATCCTGGGATTCTGGGATCATGACCTGAGCTGAAGGCAGATGCTTAATGACTGAGCCACCCAATTGCCCCTATTAAAGTGTATTTAATGTATGCATTTATAATGCTTAACTGGTTTCGCAATTTTATAAAAAATGGTCAGTATTCATAGTATGAGCATATATTTACTCCAGAGCTAACTACTTTTATCCCTTGTCTGTCTTTCCAGAGCTTTTCGTGGTCTATAAATCTCTTAAAATTAAACTGTACTAAAATATGGTTCTGTGTTTTTTTCGTTTAATATATTGGTGATTTCTATACTGATACAAATATATCTTGTCAGGTGGCTGTATGAGCCATTATGTGGATATAAGGTGGTATATTTAACCAGTTCTTTGATAGATTGTGAGATGGACTTTTAGCAATGAGTATTTTCGTACAAATGAACAGGTTGGGTTATAGGCCTTTGTCAGTTACTTGGGAGTATAGCATAAAGGTTAGAAGTACAGGGTTTGTTCTGTGCTCAGTTCTTCTAACTAGCTGTGTGACTGCACAAATTACTTAAGTTAGTGCATGGTCCTTCCTCGTTCATACCCTAGCTGCTGTGCCTTTGCCTGATGGTTTTCCCACTGGCTTTCAAGCCAGTCTCCCTGTAGTCCCCAAGACCCTACACAATTTCCCCATCTGCATTATTGATCTTGTTAGCTGTCACCCCATCTTCAGTTTCTCTGTTCTGGCTTTTCTTTCTCGGGTGTCCAGTAAGCACCTATCTCCTTGGGGCCGACATGCTTCTTGAGCCTACTACATAGAATCTCTCTCCTCAGATATTTGTATGGCTAGGTTTTTTGGTTTTCTTTTTTTCTTTTTTTCTCAGATTAGATGTTAACTCTTCAGAATTCTTCCCATTTTTTTCTGTTATTTTTTTTTAAGATTGTATTTATTTCAGAGCGAGAGCGATCACAGAGGGAGAGGGAGAAGAGAGCCCAGCACCTTCGATCCCAGGACCCTGGGATCATGACTTGAGCCGAAGGCAGACGCTTAACCGACTAAGCCACCCAGGCGTCCCTCTGTTCTTATTTTTTAAAATTTTAATTCCAGTATAGTTAACATACAGTGTTACATTAGTTTTAGCCCATTTTTTTTTCATAGTAAATATATCCTAACATCTGAATGATGTCTTTTGTGATGGAAGATGAGCTCCACTGGAGGAAGGCTTTGTCTCCTTTATTCATGCCAAGACTGTACCGAGCACCTAGAACAGTATTTGGCACTGAGTAGGTGCTCAACAAAGGGTTTTGAATGAATAACCAAAGTGACTTAACTGCTCTATGCTCATTTCTTCCATCTGTGCACAGGGAACAGCAATGCTTGCTTCAAAGCTTTTTGGGATTGAGACAGCCTTGCAGAGCTCTTAAAGTGTCTGTCATATATTATACATGCAATTGGTGGCTATTAGCTTATTAATCAGAGTATCATCCTACATACCAAGAAGCATAGCTTTTTATTATTGTGTTCTTTAGATGCTTTTAGGTATGATCCTTTAGGTATGAGAATACAACTATGGCATTGGAATATGTTTTAGTATTTTCCTAGAAATGTAAAAATTTGCTTACTTAATGCCTTACTGTGTGCTAGTCACTGGTCCAGGGGCGTTTACTCATTAACTCATTTAATCCTCCATCACGCAGCTGCAATGTTTATGACAAATAAATTTGAATTTTGTCAATGTTTATTTATTTTTAGTGTCACTTTAAAAATTTTTGATTTATTTTTAAGTAATCTCTGTAGCCAATGTAGGGCTCGAACCCATGACTCTGAGATCAAGAGTCCCTTGCTCTACCAGCTGAGCCAACCAGGCGCCGCTAGAGTGGAGTCATTTAATTTGGATTCAGTTTTGAGCTCAGACATTGAATCTGTCCGTTCGCCTGTTCTGCTCAGCAAACACTGTGAGCATGATAGGGGCACAGGAATCTGCTCTTCCTGCAGTTGGTCTTATTTCCTTAGTGCCACTGATAATACATGCAGCTCGTCATGGTAAGTAGTATCACTTGAGTATCTGGAAACATATTAAAAACTGTGTAACATGGCCTCTAAGTGGTGGTCAGCTGAAAAAATTGTGGTCAGCACCAACAGTATAGGACCAAATAGCTGGATTAGCCTTTCTACTAAGATTGTGTATTCATCCAACATGGAGCTTTCTTAAGGGGAATTTGGACTGCGTGTGATTTTATTTTTTCTTTATGCACTCACTGGCTTTAGAACTTAACCCCTTCATAAGATGCTTCTATATTATGGTCATAATTTTTTCCTGTGGTTTCTCATTTGACTCCTTTGGAAAAGAGTAACTTTCATCAATAATATAGTTATTATTAGATCATAACTCTTAAGTAAATTTCAGAATGCTTTGGTTAGTATTCCAGGCATTGCAAGTCTAAGGGTTGATAATCTGATACTTTTTGCAGTACTCCCCTGTTCAGCCTCCAGCCATTAATTAAAAGACTGGGAACTATCAAAGGTGATAGTGGTAGAGCATTAGTTGGAAACTACTACAATCAAGGTTGGCTGGAAGGCTTGATATAACAGCCAGAGTCTGCCGCAGTATACCATGGTGAAAATTTTATAGTCACTTCACTATGTATATTTCACTGTCCTTGGGGATTAATAAATGACAAGCCTTACCAGCTCCCCCCCCCCCAATATAGAAATTCGCAAATATGAAGAAGGGTATAATGAATCCCCATGGCCTCAACAGTTAGCTACCTGTGGCCATTCTTGTTTCTATTATCCCTGGCTCCTTCTTCCTTCCCACTTTGAAGCTGATCTCTGATCTTATACCCATAAATAGATCAGAATTTTGATATCGGTATTATAGTGAAATATTGGTTCAAATTTTCTGTTGTCTTGTAAATCTGCCAGAATGAGAAGACCATTTCCTACCCAGTTAGATGGAGTCCTTCTACTATAGTGTAACACTTTGGCCATTGGGCGAGGAAGAATGATTCAGTGGGCTTAATCCTATTGAGGAAAATAACAAATTTTATCATGTGAAGGATTGTTTGCACTAGAGACTTCTTGCCTTAAAGCTGCCTTGGGTTTATTTTAGCCAGTTGCATGGATTAAAACATTTTTTCTTTAACTTTTCATCTATAGGAATCCTATGAAGATGGTTGTGAGGATTACCCTACTCTATCAGATTATGTTCAGGATTTTTTGAATCATCTTACAGAGCAGCCTGGCAGTTTTGAAACTGAAATTGAACAGTTTGCAGAGACCCTGAATGGCTGGGTTACAACAGATGATGCTTTGCAAGAACTTGTAGAACTCATCTATCAACAGGTAGGTTGGCTGATAGCACAGGTGATCATCAGACAGGTTCCTTGAAGCCCAAGGATGGTGGTTGCTCCTTCAGGGAGGCCAGGTTCACATTCACTGGGCTCCATGCTCCTTAACTCTTTGTGGTTCCTGGGAGCTTTCAAGTCTCTGTTGTATGAAATTCCTGTAGCTGGGGATCTAGGGCTAGAGACAGAATGGAGAGTCAAGGCTCTGTACAGGCAATTGGAAGGAATGTTGGGCATTTATGAAGAAGGCCAGGTAAGTATCATACCTTTTTTCCATCCCCGGCTGTTTTTACAGGATCTGAAATTAACAATACACAAAAAGAGTGCAATCCTCATCTCCTAGGTATCAAATTACATAGCACTTTTGGAGTATGGGAGGGAAAAAAAAGTCATGGGAGAACTTTCTTCCCTCATAAAGGAGTCCAAAAAAAAAAAAAAAAAAAGCCAGACCATAAAACATTGTCTTGAGTCTTAACATTTATGCCTATATTTATTTTAAATTTCTGAGGATTTACATCTTAATTCCATAAATCTAATGTCAGTCTAGATTGTTCACACAAGATTTAGGTTTGAGCCTAGCATATTGGTCTGTGACACATTAATGCTATTTTCAGGGGGGAAAATAGACAACACTGGATTTTGAAGACAAATTTAGGGAGCACTGTTTGAAACTGACCAAAAACAATAGGAGATAAATAGAAATATAAACTTAAGTGTTCTTTAAGTCATTGCTGAAAGAGCAACTTGAATTTGGAATGTGTGGAAGGGTATTATGATGGCAGGTGATTTTCATCCTACCTAGTGTTTCATTTGATTACTTTCACAACTTGTTCTGGAAAGTTATTGGACCCTCTCAGGTTTCTGGACATGCTTGAGATTTTAGGGGTATAGAATTACTCCATTTGTCCTGATACCTACTTTTGGCCTCTAAATGGATTGCAATTGAATATGAGAAGAAATTGAAGAAATTGTTAATGCTTTTCTGATTTCTCTTCTGTTCAGTTTCAGCTCTTCATAGGCTGCATGGTTCTAGTTCTTCAGGCCCGTAACCTAACAAACTACAGTTTCTGTGATTGTCTCAAAGCCAGTTCTTGCATTATGTGCTCCCTATTTAGCAATATTCTGTGTCAGTGATACACAGATTCACCAATAGTTCTTAAATTTCATTGGGGGAATTTATTCATAGCAACTAACAAAAGAAGACCTGTTATAAAAATGGCAGATTAAACATACGTATTCAACTTCAGTTCCTCCCCAAATACCCAATACCGCTACAGTGAAGGGGATTTTATGAAGCCAGAAGACTCAGGGCCAAGATGAGGAAAGGAGATAAAAGTACCAGCTTTGGAGACTAGAAAGCAGGTGGGCAGAAAGTTGAGGGGGAAAGTTGAAAATCACTGTGAATGACCTTGTGGAATCTCTGAAAGACTCTAGGACAAGAATGGAATGAGACTAAAAGGATAGCTTTCAAATCTTAAACAAAACAAAAACCCGAAGCAAAAAACTAGACCCTCTACATCTTTTTGCACTGAGTATCCACTTTGAAGTTTTATTTTAACCCCTCTTGAGAAGTTGTTGAAGGGAAGTACTCCACCAAAAAGAGGAAATTAAGCCACAGATGAAGATATAAAGTCTAGAAAACAGTTTTATAGGAGCGGCTAAATGGATTGTCTAGATGGTAGTAAAAGGAGATCCCAAGACAATTGTCAGGCTTCACTGGAGTAGGGCAGAAGGCTCCAGGCAAGATTCCCTGGTAAAATGGGCATAATTGCTGTGTTTGAATGTATTAAGAAACGTAGGAACTTGTGAGTTTAGGGGGTAAATCAATGAGATGTAAGTGAAGAATAAAGTAGAGAAAATTTAAGTCTGGGGAAAACGAAGTTGTGCAAAGAAGGAGAGATCCGTATATTACATGGTCCAGCTGTAAATGGAAACAAAATTAATCAAATCATTGTATGACCGTGTTGGTAGGTGGAAAGATTGGGAAATAGTGGAAAGGAGTGGGGGTAAGCAAGGTGAAAGCTGGATATTCCTTGTCCATGGTGGGAAACTAGTAAGAAATAATGTCCAAACTGAAATCACCAAGTATGGGGATACAGAGGTTGAAACCTTTTCAGCTGAAAGAATTGAGAATGGTTTTCTATGGGAGTGAAGTTGAGGTGTAGTGGGGAAGAATGAAATTTTAATAACAAGTGTTGTAGAACTTCTTGTCTTTAAGTTTGTGATAATTTTAAAAAGTAAACTAAAGGAAAACAGGCAATGCCCATAATAGGAAAAGGATGATTTTAAATTTCAAGTCTTCTGTGGTACCAGTTACGCATCCATGAATGATCTCAGGAGAAACCAGTCTGTTGTCTTTGCAAGCAAAGAAATAATTAGAAATAAAAAGACCTAATAATTATGAAGTACTTACTACATGCTAGGTAATGTTAAACACTTGACATGTAATTAACTTGTTTAATCCTCCATAGTTGAAGATATGACTCTTATCCCATATTTTATACATATCTTAACAGAGGTTAAGGGACTTGGCCAAGGTTACCACAGCTGTAAGTACACCCAGCATAGGGTCAGAGAGGCATCAGGCTATGGCTAGCTACTATCTTTGTAACCTTTTAATGTGCTACCTAATATTAGGTAGAGAGCTATGTTCTCTACTATTCTTTAAAAACTGCAGTTTAAGTTAAAACTTCCTGAATACTGTTTTGGCTATATCAAACTGTCTTTGATATGTAGTGTTTTTTCATGGTCTTAGTTTTGGGAGTAGCTTATCTTTATTTCCTGTGTTCGGGGTATTCTTTAAGTGTTAATCTCTTGTACCAGGTACCATTTATCACCTCTTTTAGGAATCGCATGGAAGCCCAGGGAGGTTGAGTGAAGGGTCTCAGTGCAGGCCTGGGAATCTTGTTCTGGACTGCTAGATGCCAAAGTCTATGCCAGCCTATCCCTGAAAAACACCACAGAACAATCATTTGACAAATACTCTTATTTATTCATAATTAGTACTTTGCAACTGGGTACATGCACATGTCTTAGGCAAAAATTGTTTAGTATAAAGAGGTCTTGTCTCTTTGGTTTCTGGTGATCTCAGGTAAATGATGGGGAGAACTTAAACATTTTCCTTTGTTCTTGTTCTTGGTGTAAAGTTGGGAGGGAGAGTTAGTTTTCTTATGCCTAACAACTAAAAAAGACTTGTACATTTGTACAGTGTGGTCAGTTTTAGGGGTGGAAATGTTTTCTTCTTTAGAATGTTGCTGTTAAGTATTTGCATTAAGAACAGTGTATTTGTGTCCTAAAAAAGTTTTCTTTTTTCTTTTTGAAAGGCCACATCTATCCCAAATTTCTCTTACATGGGAGCTCGCCTGTGTAATTACCTGTCCCATCATCTGACAATTAGCCCACAGAGTGGCAACTTTCGCCAGTTGCTGCTTCAAAGGTCAGTGTGAATATATGCAATTAAAGGAAAACTTTTAGACCTACAAGAATTTGGCCATTCCTCTTTTCTAAAGACTGTACATTATAGAAGTTTGCAGGGGAAGGTAGGGTAGACCATTCTTATTTGTATTCAAGTATTGTATTTTTTTTAAAGATTTTTATTTATTCATTTGAGAGGGAGCACAAACAAGCAGGGGGAGTGGCAGAGGAAGAGGGAGAAGCAGGCTCACCACTGAGCAGGGAGCCCGATGCAGGATTCGGGGCTTGATCCCAGCACCCTGAGATCATGACCTGAACTAAAGGCAGACACCTAACCAACTGAGCCCCCCAGGTACCCCTCTGCCTTGGGTTTTGTGCTTAGAAGACCTTTCATTTCCCAAGATCTTGAAAATGACCATTTATATATTTCTTAGTACATCTGTACTTTTATTTTGAGTAGGTTCTAATTTATTGCCACATGTTGAACTAGTTTTTCCCATACCACTTTCTAGAATGATCCATTTCCTTATTGAGTTGAGCTGCTGCCTTTATCACACTACATCTTATAACGGGGTTTTGATTCTAGAGTTTCATTATATTCTGTTCATCACTTGTCCTATTCCTATTTTATTATGATACTACTAAAAATCTCTAACTTTTTAATATCTAGGATGGTTGGTCCCCTCCCCACATTTTTTGGGTAGATTCTCCTTTGCTATTCTGGCATGCTTCTTTTCTCCAATGAACTTTAGAGTCAATATGTGAAATTTCATGAATCTTTTTGATATTATTAGATTTTTGACATGACCTTGAATTCATATGCTAATTTAGGGAAACTGATTTTCTTATGGGAGCAGTTTTATTCACTAACAAGGTTGCCTTCAAGTTTATTATAGTTGTTCCATTAGTTCCTTAAAGATACTTTCAGTGGTTGCAAAGTGTCCCATCCTGTGTTTAAACTGCACTGGAATAGAATAAAGATCCCAAAAGTAGACTCCAGAGACACTGGAAAATTAAGCTTTTGTTGGATATACTTCAAATATGTATGTAAAAGGTAAATTGTGCTGCTGACACAACTGGCTAGCCATTCATGGGGGAAGAAAACAAAAATGGGTTCCTGTCTCTTTACACCAAAATATATTTCAAATCTATAAAAAACTTAGAAGTGCAACACTAAATACTAAGAGAAATTGACTATTAAATCTTAGGCAGTTATCTCTGGGTTTTATGACTTTTATATTTTTCTGCTTTTAACCTTTCTGAAATTAGCACGTATTGCCTTTCTAATTGAAAAATCTTTAACTTAGAAAAGGTGAGTTTAGAGGTATAGGTTCCTTTCATCTGGATAATCAATGACCTACAGGGGTAGGGATTTTTTTGCACTTGCATCAACATATCTTAATGTATAATCTAATAGTCATTGCACTTATAAAATGAAAAGGTCATTTCATCAAAACTGCTTATAAAGTCGTAAAAGGAGAGTAGCCAATAAGGTGCTTGGATATCTAAATTGGCATTAATTAACTCATCCTTTCTATTAGCCAGAGCATTTTATAGATATTTATAGACATGATAAATTATCCTGGGTTTATGGTTGATACACAGATTGACCCAAGGTAAATTCTTGGTAAACAGTGACTTCTTTTTTCCTTAAAAAATTTTTTATTTTTTTTACAAAGCCAAGCTAAACTGGTCCCTTAGACGTGGAAGCCATTCAGTCTCCACAAACCCCTCCTTTTGTGTTTAACAGAACTGTCAAAAATCAGCTTTACAAAACACATGACTTTCCCAGAGTTTTTTCACCACCTTATCGATAAAGGTAAAAAATATTTAACGCCAAATTGGTTAACATTTAAAGTATGTTTTAAAAATCCCTTTAAATAACAGCTGACACCGTAATTCATGGACATGGGCAGTGACAGGTTTATGGTGATTGTTACAGATACTTTATAGGATAGCAGATGGGCCAAGTCAGTGGAAAATAAAGCAAGGGAAACTAAGTTATTTGACTCCTTTGGTCTCTGGGATATTGAGACCAAACTAATTGCTGTTCCTATGTGAATTTCAACTGGGGACTTTTCCCTTCATTTCTCTGATTCGTATAATGGAAATTATGAAGGATTATGGGCTTAGTAGGAATTCATTTTATTTTCAGCTTAGTTGGAGACCATGTATATGTATATATATATTTAAAGATGTGTTTCAAAGTTCACATATTCAGAGTAGAACATTTACAGAGACAATTTGAGTAAAAAATATGCTTTAAAATAAAACCCAAAACGTTGCCTTCTTGACAAAAAGCCCATCAAACAAAGGCGAGGCATTTTCTTTCTTTTCGGCGCCAGCATACAATGAACCTCATGAAACCTATGTTGTTTAAACAGATTACAAACTTGATCTGGTAAGAATAGTTGAAAATAAACCCATTAGTTTCTTAAAACTAGGAATCAGTATGAAAAGATGGTGCATGTTCTCGTCTCTACAGTAGACAGGAACACTTTTTACTGCAGAAAGTCAGGACATCGGTGTATGGTACTTGTTTCTGAGTTGCTTGTGGACAACAAACCCGACAGCTGGTCATCCTGTTTGCTCAAAAACCAAAGCAGTGTGAGATTATAAATGGTATATCTTCGTTAGATGTCGAACTGAATATGAAGTTAAAGATCAAGCTGCAAAAGGTGACGAAGTGACTCGGAAACGATTCCATGCGTTTGTCCTCTTCCTGGGAGAACTCTATCTTAACCTGGAGGTGAGGAGACATTTTTTTAAGTACTTACAAAGCCTGGGAACATAAACCGATCATGATAAGGAATTTGTATTTACATTATCCTTTGACAACGTAAAGGGTGAAATGGAAGGCTGGGCGACGGGAGAGGGAGAAATAGTATCTCAGTGGCTGCTCATGGTAGTGCCCGCATTCTAATGGAACGTCTGTGTTTCTCCTGTTTGCAGGGAGGCTGTTGGGAAGTTGCTGGGAATTTTAAAGTCTGTGTACTTTTGGAAAGCCATGGTTTCTGTGCAGCTTTAAGCTCTTGAAATACAGATAATCATACCTTTTTGAATTCACACCTTTCGTCTGTTGACTTTCAGATGGTGGCCCGAAAGCAGCGTACTCTGCAGAACACAAAGCTTTGAGTTGAAAGGGTGGGGAGGGGAACTAGAATATCTGGGGTTCTTTTCACCCTCATCCACCCAGGATTGTTCTTCTTGGTCCTATTTTATAAATTAATCTTCCAAATAAAATGCATTTGTTCAAACCCTATAGCTAAACAAGTTTGTAAATTGGTGGTCTGCTTGGGTATATGCAGGCAACTAAGTGCTGAATATTACTTTGTAATGGATTTGCTTTTTTTTTTTTTTTTTTTTTTTGAGTAGTTAATCCCAGAGATAGGTTGTACCTCCTTTAACTGTGATTTGAAAACTTAATCGTAAACACCACTGAAAGGACCCATGAATCCACCATCAAATGTGCATCTCAGTTAGTGCCTCTAAAAAGTCTCTGTCCAATCTAGTGCCTAGTTGATTAACCCATTTTACCACAGATGGACCCTTTTTTTTTTTTTTTTTGGCAGTGGGATTTTATTATTTTTTTTTTTTAAGTAGGCACCATGCCCAACATAGAGCTCGAACTCCCAACCCTGAGACCAAGGGTCGCATGCTCTTCCAACTGAACCAGCCAGGTAGCCCTGGATGGACTTAATTTTTAAAAAATTCCATGCATTAATCTTTCAGTTTAATTTTTATATAAGCCAAAATAAGAGCATTCATCTAAAATGTGCTGTAAATGAAGAGTCATTTTAAGAATGCAGCTGTTTCCTATGTGGACGTAATGATGCCGTGTCCGTGGGGAGTGTGAAGGTGAGGTCGGCTCCTGTGCCGACAGCTCCTCTGGCTGGAGAGCTACGATACTTAGACCGTTCAGTGCAAAGCAGTATTTTTAAATAGTATAAAAAGAATAATAAAATGCTGCATGTTCCAAAAAAGGTGGTAGCTTAATAGACCAGAGAATGTTGTATGAGGCAGATATTTATAAAGGAGACTGAGGCTATCCTGACCATATGTTATGTGTGCTAAATGGAAAATTTTACCTGTAGTTTATCAGTTGTATTAGAGGTCTTACATACCTGTAATTTTGCAAAGGTACCAGAGTATTTCTGATTCTTGTATTGTTAAACGTAAGACACTTATTTTGCCAACATGTTAGACCATTTATTTCTCTGTTATAGTATTTTGGCATAGGTGCTTTTCATTTTCTTTTGTCCCAAAAGATCAAGGGAACAAACGGACAGGTTACAAGAGCAGATATTCTTCAGGTTGGTCTTCGGGAGTTGCTGAATGCCCTCTTTTCCAATCCTATGGATGACAACTTAATTTGTGCAGTAAAATTACTGAAGGTAGGTTTTACTTACGTTTCTTAAAATTAATCTTTCTACCCCATTTGTATATGATTTAGAGGAAGGAAAGTATGTATAGTATGCAGTGAATTCAAAATTAGATTTTAAGTTAAATGTTGACATTTTGCTTTGCTCTTGAATTTAAATATTGGAAAAGCAGTACGTACTGATTTTATTTATTTTTCAGATTTTATTTTTTTGAGAGAGAGTGCATGCGCGGGATGGAGGGAGGCAGAGGGAGAGGGACGAGCAGACTCCACACTGAGCACAGAGCCCGACATGGGGCTCAGTCTCACAACCCTGAGATCATGACCTGAGCTGAAATCAAGACTTGGATGCTGAGCCGACTGAGCCACCCATGCTCCTCTGTACTGATTTTTTAAATATGAGAATCCAAATTTAGAAGCAAAAAATGGAAGTCCTTCACCCCCATCTCTAAATTTCCTTTCCTTCCTTCCCCATGTCTTTATGTGTGCCCTCAATCTCACTCTTTGTGGCTTGCTTTTTTATTGTCTAACAAAGATCTTAGATCTTTGCATGGCACAAAAGACTTTCCTCTTTCTCCAGTAACTTCGTTTCTGTGTGCGGTTGTTGATGTAGGTTCAATTCCTACACGTAGATTTGGTGAGGCAGTGAGCGTAGTATAGTTTATTTTGAGAAGTGATGTCGAATTTCCCTATTAAATGCCAAACCAGTGTGTGATTTGGTTGTTGTCCTACCAACAGTGAATGAGTACACTGCTTTCTCCATATTCTTCTCAGTGATGGATATAATTAATCCTGGTTTGTTTTGTCATGGGTAATGAGTAAAAACAAAAATCTCGTTTTGCATTTTCCTAATCATTAGTGAATTTAAGCGTTTCTTCACATTTGTTAGCCTTTTTTTTTGTTTCTATGAATTACTGGTTTATATCCTTAACTCTTTTATCTCCCCGAAGTTTGTATTTTTTTTAAATTCAGAGCTTCTATACTTGTAAATTTCAAAAAGTGAAAGGTTGATTAAAATTTTGTAGCCTAACTTATATAGGGAATATACCCTACAGTCATTGACCCGTAAAACCTGTGATTAAGGTTCTGCTTTAGTTTCTCTCAATCAGGAAAAATAGAGGGTCTAGAGATTCCTGTTAGGTGGTAGAGAATAATTGGGAGTATTTAACTTAACCAAATTCATTTTGTTCAAAGAATGCTTGAACTGCTACTAATACTTTTTTTTAAGAATTTCTGTACTTTATTGAATTCCTTATTTTACTGATAACCTGCTTTTTTAGTTGACAGGGTCAGTTTTAGAAGATGCCTGGAAGGAGAAGGGAAAGACTGATATGGAAGAAATCATTCAGAGAATTGAAAATGTTGTCCTAGATGCAAATTGCAGCAGGTGGGTAGCTAGCCAGTGGATCTCAATTTCTTTTGCTGTGGGGATTCTTTTTAATCTGTTATATATGCTATCATCAAAAGAATTGAAGTCTTACAGATCTACAGAAATATTTTTTTTCAGAAATATTTTCTTTAAAAGTATAATAATTTTAGTTATGGCTACTGCTCACCTGGCCTTTTTTATTCTGTTGTGTTTATAAATTGAAAAAAAATTAAGATTTTCCTGTGGTAAGATAGAAGTCCATTGAAAAGTAAAATGATTCAGACTTTAAATTGTTCAATAAATACTTGGGTAAAGTACTATTTTAAGTCCAGTTGGAGGCATAAAAATGTGGGGTAGCCACTGCCTTTAAGAACCATATAGTCACAGTTAGATGGAACAATTTTTCTTTCTTTCTTTCTTTCTTTCTTTCTTTCTTTCTTTCTTTCTTTCTTTCTTCCTTCCTTCCTTCCTTCCTTCCTTCCTTCCTTCCTTCCTTCTTTCCTTCCTTTTTAATTTTATTTATTTGGGAGAGAGACAGAGACAAAGATAGTGAGAGAGAGCACAGGCAGGGAGAAGAGGGAGAAGCAGGCTCCCTGCACGGGGCTCAATCCCAGGACCCCGGGATCATGACCTGAGCCTAAGGAAGCAGCTTAACTGACTGAGCCACCTAGGCGCCCTAGATGGAACAAATTTCAAGGCTGCTTAAAAAAAAGTTATGTCAGTATAGGAAATGTCTAATAAGTCAAAGCACTTAGATGTACGTGTTAAATTTATGAAACATAGTTTTAGGAGTCTGTGGTATTCTAGAGTCCGACAACACTTTGGTGGTTACCCTTAACTCATTTTCAACTTCTGTCTGCAGAGATGTGAAACAGATGCTCTTGAAGCTTGTAGAACTCCGGTCAAGTAACTGGGGTAGAGTCCATGCAACTTCAACGTACAGAGAAGCAACACCTGAAAACGATCCTAATTATTTTATGGTATGCCCGTGTTTACATTTTAAGTTTTGTTTATTGCTTGGATCCAGTTTTGGAAATTTCTAGGTGACGTACATAAAGGTATTCTCAAAAAAAAAAAAAAAGTATTCTCAGAATTTAATGCCGATAACTTTTCATTGGCTTAGGGTCACATGGCAGCCAGCAGGCCAGGTAAATAGGAGAAGAAATCCTGTAAGGAAAGGATAGACTAGAGAAAGATCCATCCAGTGGCAAGGGAAATCAATAAGGCTTAGACTCCGTTGAGTGTGGATTGTGAGGAGAAGTTTTTCCAGAGAATGTATAACCAGAGACCTGCATCTCACACTTTTACTTTTGCATGTGGTAGTAAATTAAGAATGATCACCAGGCCAATGATGCCCTGAAGCTCCTGACATGACCAAACATAACACAACAAGGGAGAAATGCTGCTATAACCCCAGCCACGGAAATTTTTAAAAAATGGTGGGGAGGGGAGAACCACAACTGTAAATAAGCTGACACAATGCTAAATCACAGTGCACAACAAAACGGTTCATCACGAGTGTGACTGACTAGACAGCAGGGTTAGAGCCACAGGAACTTGAGAGAATAGAATCGAAATCTGAAAACCATAGCCTTTCCCAATGAAATGAAAATGGCTATTAGGAAGCTAGTTTTTTGTGTGTTCTTGCATTATCAGGTGCAGATGAGTGACCTCAGCCATGCTGCTTTAATTTGCTTTAAAAAATCAATTCTGAAGTAATTGCATATTTATATCACTTTGATTCATCCTAGAATGAACCAACCTTTTATACCTCTGATGGTGTTCCTTTCACTGCGGCTGACCCAGGTAGGCTGTTTCACAGTGCTTTGCCCCCCACTTCTTGGTAAGCTAGTGAATTACAGAAAACCATACCCTCACCAGTACAAAGTTGTAGCTTTTTGAAGCGGGCACATTCTAAGATACAGGGTAAATGCTTCTCTCATATAGAATATTCTTTACAGGGACAACCACTTTGAACCATTTCAAATGGAAAGTCTGACTCTGTGTATAGTATCTTGTCACCTGACAATGGCTTGGAAGAATCCCTCAATTAAATGCAACCATTTTTATTTTATATTTTCTCTAATATTTCATTTTTACACTGTAAGCTTTCAGGTGGTTAAGATAGAAGGGAAACATGGTTCTGACTACTACATAGAGTACAGTGTTCGTTACTGTGGGTTAATACTTGCAGATACTAAGAATTATGGGTTTCATTAATAGTCAGTAGGTCAGAGTTAATTAAAATCTAAATCTCAGCACACTTCCCCTTCCAGAAAAGGGCCATTTGTAGGAAGATTGCTTTAATTGTGATAAATGGGACTGCAGTATGAGCAAGAGAAAATTTTCCCATTTGATAAAAACTATAAGCAGCTTATTGTTCAGAATTTTCCCATTTGCTTCCTCTGGATAGCAGGCCCTGACTATCCTGTTCCTCAAAAGAGGTGGAAAGAAGGACTGCTTAACTTTCAACTTTGAATTATGAAACACTCAAAATATAAAAACTTCGTGGGGCACTTGGGTGGCTCAGTCATTTGGGCATTCGACTCTTGGTTTCGGTTCGGGTCATGATCTTGTGGTTGTGGGATGGAACCCTGCGTTGGGCTCCCTGTGGGGAGATTTTTAAAAGTCTTAGAAAAAATTGTGTGTTTGTGTGTGTGTGTATAATTATTATATAAACTATAAAAATCTGACCTCTTGATTCACTGTCAAGGTTAAGCCAGTGTCATTTTGTCATATTAACATACACTTTGGGTGCTTTTAAAAAAATAAAACCCAGTGGATAACTAGTAAACCACTCTGTTCTTTGACCCATCCCTCACCCCCAACACTAGTCCTTCTACCGCTTCCCTCCCAGAGGTAATTACCGTCCTGAAGTTGAGGTCATTGTGATGTCTTTTTACTTCCTATGTGTCTTTAAATAGTGTATTATCACACAATAGCATTAACCTAAACGGTGTCTTATTGTGCACATCTTTTGCAACTTGTTTTTTATTCAGTGGTTTGGCTCTGTATTCACATTGAAGTATCTATCGCTTTGGCTCGTTTTAAATGCCAAATGATGCTGCACTCAGTAAAGCACTGGTTATAGGTCCCGACTTAAGTGTGGTTGGGTGGTTCCCACTCCTTACTATAGACAATGCTGTACAGACCTCCGAGTAGTCCCTGTGCACATGCAGGGGGCTCTTTGGGGAGAAGTTGCTACATTATAAGTTATGTGCATCTTCTGCTTCACTAAATGTTGTGAGCCTGCCTTCCAGTCTGCTATACCACCTGATAAGTCCCCAGCAGAACTGGAGGGTTCCTGTTTCTCATCCTTGGCAACGCTTATTACCAGACCTAATTGTTGTCAGTCAGATTGTACGAAATTGTAAACTTTCATTTCCTTACTAGTGATAATGAATTTCTTTTCATGTTTCTATTGACAGTTTTCTTCCTTTTGAGAGTTGCCTGTTTGTGTTCTTTGCCCATACTTCTCTTGGATCATTTGTCTCTTCACTGATTTGTAATTCTTTATGTAGCCCAGAAAGTGACTCGGAGCTTCTCCCAGTGTATGCTGTCTTTCCATTATGTTTGGTCTTGTCCTATAGAAGCTTCGAGTTTTCATGTCAGTATATCTGTCTTGTTCCTGCTCTCTGTGGCTAAGAAGGTTTCCTTATTACCATCAAATTCCATTTTCTTCTAAAAGGCTTTGTTGCTTTTTATATTTAGGTCTTTAGTCCATCTGGCTAATTTTTATATGATGGATGTAGTAGAAATTAAATATTCCATGTTCTCTTGTCTGAGCCAACCGATGTTGAGTTATACATGCTTTCTTCTCAATAAAATGTCCCTCTGATGTGTACCGTGCCCCTCCTCTCTAAATTTGGATTTTACTCCTGTGTCATGTGGATCTTTTGTCTTAAGGTCTTAATACTGATACCACAGTCTTAATTACTACTTTACTTTAAATCTTGCTATGTCTGGTGAGACAGATTTTCTTATTCTTCAAAGTTACCTTGAATCATTTTGGTTCTTTGTTCTTCATCTGTGTCTCATTTGTTTAACCTGTTTGTTTTTTGTGACTCTTGTTTATAGAAATTTCTAAACATGCTTACTTTTATTTCACATTTTTGTTCTATCTTTTAATTCTAACCCTATTATTTTTGACTATGACGTAAAGTTTATTTTGATCTTTTTTTATTGCAATCTGATATTTAACGGTCTTAAACTCTTTTTTGGAAAGGATTTCAAACTTACAGAAAAGTTATAAAAGTAAAAATTGTACAAAGAGCACCCATCCACCCATTACTCAGATGTACCTTTTGTTAACATTTATTCTATTTGCTTTATCACTTGTCCACACTGTTTTCTAAACCATTTGAAGTTAAGTTATGTATATTGTGGCCCTTTATGACAGCTCTCATGTTTTAACTGCTTTTTTTTTGTTTTTTGTGTTTTTTTTTTTTTTTTTTTTCACGAAAACTCCATATGGCTTGAGTTGTAGTAACATTTGTCCCTGCCAAGGAGCCACAGGGGTAAAATGGATTTGGAACAAGTTTTTATTTCTTGTCATAGGGGTTTTTTGTGGGTGAGTAGTAGAAATTTGAGCTGTAGGGCCATTATTACAAATTCTGTGATGAACCAGTTTCTTCAGAGTACTGTCGTTTCCACTTCAAACCCAGGAAGAGACAAGCAAGCTTCTTTGCTATCTTTCTTTGCCACCAGAGTGTTTTCCACTTTGTTTTCTCCTGGTCTGCCTTTTGCTTGACATATCCACCCTTTGAAGGGCCCGGATTTGTGTAGGGAGAGGTGGGCGTGGGCATGAATTCCATCTCCGTTTCACATGGGACCAGGACCTTGCTTTCTGACCTTCGGTGGGTTTTTAAATCCAAGCCTCTTTGTTACGGAGAGCATGTGGTCTGCCAGCCTCCTGGCTGGAGTTAGGTATGTATGATGTTCAGTTCCCTTTTTGTTTGTCATCAAGGGACTTGATTTTCTTTTTTCTGAATTCATCTGTGCATTTAAAAGAATGTTTGTCTCATCCGTTACCTTAAGTAATTGTTGCCAAATTGCCAAAATTGGATGTCAAAATATCACCAACCTTTTAGGCTGGAATTAGTTTTATAGAGACTGGCAATCTTGGGGAAAATGTGGTCTAATGTAATTATCTTGTTGAAATTTGAGGTAGCTGTTGTTCACAAGAAACCAATTTTAAGGTAACCAGTTTTAATACACACTGATCTGTTTTATTATTCAGAGATAAGTATTCCGTACGGACATGCTAATCTTAAAAGATACTCAGTAACTCTGCCTAAGACAGTTGGCAGACGGAGAGCTATACGATTGCCCGTATTGCCTTGGAAGAAGCCAACCAAGGGAAAGTTCGAATAGTTGAAACATTTATCAGGTAGCTACCTTCCAGCTGTCTCCGAGGCAAGAAAAGAAAATCCCCTGTGCTCAGAACCTTTGCTAGGTTAGCTAATCTGATTGAGAAACATGGGCCAGTGGCTGTTAGCTGCTAGCTACCTAGCTCAGTTTACTTCCTCGGGAAAGAGTAAGGGCAACCAGAGGCCAGGCTATTTGATTAAAATCCTTCCTTGTGGAAGGAAGAACAGGAATATGGAAGAACATGTTCTTTCCCAACAAGTTATATAGATATATATTTTTGTTTGTTTGTTTTCTGGAAAGAACCGGCAAAGCGTATAAGCAGCATACACGTTGGCTGTGACATGTGCTCTGGTCTGTCCACAATGGCCTTGATTGGCAACATATAATTAGAGGAATATTATAATTAAGATTTATGAGCATGCAAGTGGCAAAAGCAAACCAATTAGAATATAAGTTTTGTAAAAGCTATTAAATATGCAACTGGAAGCTTCCTGCTATTTAAACATTGGATCTACCTAAATAAAAACTAATATTAAAAAAGATTTTGAAGGCTAACTGGCTGTTTTATGACTTTCGTCAGCATTTAATTTTTAAAACTTTTTTTGTAGATTACCAAGAGAAATATCAAGAGTTACTTGAAAGAGAAGACTTTTTTCCAGATTATGAAGAAAATGGGACAGACTTATCAGGGGCTGGTGATCCGTAAGTTCTTTTTAGCTATTAACTTTCTTTGTGATGTTTCTGTGGCCATACTTTGTAGATGGAGTTTAGACAAAGGTGGATGAAGAATGCTCATTTTGATCTGATGGTGCTACAGTGGTGTATGTGTAGTGCTCGCTTACCAGAAATTTTCAGGAAGTCATACTAGAAAACACAAACTATGATTCTGAAAATGTATATATATCTGAAGGGGAAAAACTAAAATGTGGTATACGCAAGCACAGTTTTATGACATAGATTCAGTTCAGCTCTAATATTGTAAGATCTTAGGTAAATTCTATGCCTGTTTTTCCATCTGTAAAGTAGAAATAGTAGACCCCTCAAGTTCTTTTGAGAACTGAGTAAGAATATGTATATACTTAGAACCACCTCCCGGGAGACAGTAGAAGACTCAGATCTTAGCTGTTAGAGGATGAATTAAGATTAAAGAGAACGCTGATAACTATATAACAATGTTTGGACTGATGGGAAGGTATAAGTTATAGTCGCATTCACATCTCTCAATCCCTACCTGCCATTCTTTGTAATAAAAGAAGCTTTTGCTACTCCCTTACCATCAGATTGCATTACACCAAGTCAAAGAAGAACCAAGAACTTGTGAGGTTTAGTTCCAGCTCTCTTAACGGTTTATGTGAATTTGGACCAATTACTCAGGTTTTCTTCCTTCTAAAAGTGGAGGAGGGAATAAATTAAATCTGACTTACGTCTCATCTCTCGAGTATGTTGTAGGTTAAAAAAGTGAACCACTTTTATTCTCTCTCCCATTTAGTGACATTTATAAGTCTGTTTGAGATCTAATGTTACCATATTTTTACATTCTAGTTTAATTTAAAAAAAAAAAAATGCAGGGGTGTAAGGACTCAAGCCCAGTTAAGAAAAAGGTTCAGTCCTGCTTGGTGAACCACTGGAAGTTCAAGCTGTTCTTGGCACTGGATTTCAGGTTGTCCTCTGAAGTTTTGCTTGGTAAACATTACATGCTCTTGCCCTGATACACTTGTGGCTACTTCAGCACACGGCCTTGTAGTGGAAATGGAGGAACAACGACAAAAAGGCCCATCAGCAGTTGATACAGTCTTGGCAAGATAGTTTGTCACACATGTAGGTGGAAAGGATTATTGCAGGGTGGGGAGACCCATCGACAGCATGTTATTGTAGAGGAAAAGTGTTGAAAAGGGAAAAGATTGGGAGTCAGATTCTGGCTGTGCCACGTATTTAACCCCAAATCTCCAGAGTATTTATGTAACCTCCTTCCAGAGTCTTTTTTATCTCTAAAATGGAGATGATAGGGGCGCCTGGCTGGTGCAGTCAGTAGAACATGTGACCCTTGATCTCAGGGTTGTGAGTTTGAGCCCCATGTTGGGCGTAGAGATTACTTAAAAAGAATGGAGGTGATAGTGGTATCCATCTTTTTAAGATGGCTATGGGTATTCAGTAAGAATATGTGTATTAAATCCTTAATGGGCTCTTTAAATTTTCTACTCATACTTAACTGTGGAAAGCTTTGTTTTTCATCATTTTAAACTAATAGTTGGAAAAATTCTGAGATAGATGATTTCAAAGGTAGCTTCTTGTTATGAAAGTGATTCCAAATAAATGGCATGTGACTAAATTGTTATTTCAGGAATACTATTTCTGATGTTAAGTAGATATAAAATAGGGCAGCAGGGTGGCTCAGTCGGTTGAGCCTCCTCCTTTGGCTCGGGTCATGATTCCCGGGTCCTGGGATCTAGCCCTGCTGAGCAAGGAGCCCAAGGGCCTGCTGCTCCCTCTCCCTCTGCCTGCCACTCTCCCTGCTTGTGCTCTCTCTGTCAAATAAATAAATAAAATCTTAAAAAAAAAACAGACATAAAACTTTACAGTATTAGAGGTAAATGGCATATCTGAAATTATGTTCTAATTATAGTGTGATTGTTAAAGTAAATTTATGAAAATAATATCACTCTTGAGCCCCCAAATTTGTATGTCGAGACTTTAAATTCACTTTTAGGTTAGGTTAAGAATTTGACATATGTCGGGTGCCTGACTGCTCAGTCAGAAGATCATGTGACTCTTGATCTTGGGGTTTTGGATTTGAACCCCACATGGGGTATAGAGATAACTTAAATTTTTTTTTAGACATATGTCTGAAAGTGTAACAGAAGCTTAATTTCAAACACAAGAGACTCAGAATCCAGTGTAAAATGTAACTCCTCAGATTAAGTGTTTGGTTGTCTGAGGACTGACATGTATGTGATTCTGGATAGTGCTTGCATTCTGTAACAGTCTAGGAAAGTTGTATCACCATACTTTCTTGTGTGGCTTAGCATCTTAGATATTTCTGAGTTGAAAAACATTAAACTTATGAATCATCTTTACTTCTTTCATAGATACTTGGATGATATTGATGATGAGATGGACCCAGAGATAGAAGAAGCTTATGAAAAGTTTTGTTTGGAATCAGAGCGTAAGCGAAAACAGTAAAGCTAAATTTCAACATATCAGTTTTATAAAGCAGTTTAGGTTATGGTGATTTAGCAGAACACAGGAAAACAGGAAAATGTGTCACACTTATACCAAATTAAGGATGTTGAGTTATGTTACTAATGTATGCAACTTTAATTTTGTTTAACACTATCTGCCAAAATAAACTTTATTCCCTATAACTTAAAATGTGTATATATATATAATAGTTTATTATGTACAGTTAATTCCACTGTTTTGGCTGCAATAAAATCGATTTTGAAATAAATGAAATGTTGAAAGTAAATTTTGCTAGTTGGTTAGAAGCTTAACCTTTAAATTCTACTTTTCTTGAGGGAAGAAGTCTTAGCCTGGAAATACATATTATTGCAAAATGTAGCATCCTTTTTTAGATGAGTAAATAGCTTTCATTTAGTTTTACGTTGTCTCAGTGAATTGGGTTCCAAATATGAATCACAATCATGAAAATCTTTAGCACTAAAGTCTTAGGATATATCATTAACAACTGATTTACATATCCAGATGCTATTTGATACCAAGGGCTTTTAAAATGTCATTAAAAAAAAAAAAAAAGACTTAAAACTCCCAACTAAACAACCAGGATTCTTCAGTTAGGTTTTATTGCAATTCTAGAATTGTTCTCCTCCCCGCCCCCCAACTTCATTACCCTAAAGCCTAGAACATTATTCTTTACTTATATGGCTTTCATTTTTATTTTGTAGCATGAGTTGCATTGACTTTTTTACTAGAAAATTTTACTAGATCTTTGTCACTCAAGTTTTCACCTGCTTTATAATTGATACACCCTGAGGATCACTTTTCTAATACTTTTACTATAATGTAGTACCACCTCAGCCCTATTTAAAAATATTTGTACCTAATGTCAAAAGCCTTTTTCCAACTAACTAAAAGTAAAACTTATGTACAAAAGGATTGCTTGTAAATATGCATGTAAATAGTTCTGTTAATAACCCACTGTTTTACATTTGGTACATCTGTGTCTGCTAATACAGTTAGCTTTCTCACTTTTCTGCTTGTTTGTTCAGTCTGGATTAAAATTAGACTTTGAAAATAAAATTTAAATAGTTTGGTTTTCCTCTAAGTTTTTGGATGTAATCCTGATATTTTAAAGAATTTCTGTTGAACTTTGTCATAAAATTGTTTGAAATCAGAAACTCTGCTAGGATAGAAGATGTCCTATTCAGTGTGTGTTAAGAATTCAGTAACAAGTCTACTTGGAAAAATTAACAAATATAAAACATGAACCTTTAGATTCCTTATTGTAAAAGGGAAGGATATGTATAATTGTGTTTTTGGAACTTGTAATAGGATTCTTTCTTTCAGAATGGCTCCTGTAATGTGGTGGATAATTACCTTAATCTGCAGTTCTCCAAAGACTGTGCTCATTGTAAATCTTGGGGGTGAAGGGAAAAGGGTGTAGGGANGGGGCAGTACATTAGACCAGAGGCCAAGTACATGATAACTGAATATGCTTTAAACTTCTCGTGGTTGCTTTGTGAATAACCATCCAGCTTTGTCCAATAGCTCATTGTCACCAGTCGCTGCTACACTCAGCAGCTACCAACAGGGTCATTATGTGTTCCAGTTACTAGTGCTGTTTAAATAACCACCCAAATTTAGTGTCTTCAAACAATAAGCGATTATTATGCTCATGGGTTCTGTGGTTCAGGGATTTGGACAGAGCACGGCTTTTTTTCTGTTCTGCAATGTTTGAGGCCTCAGCTGGGAAAACTAAGGACTGGAGGTGATTCGAATGGCTGGGAGCTGTAATCGTCTGGAGTCGTCTTCACTCACGTGGCTGACTGGGCCGAGATGACTTGAAGCTATCACTTGGCCAGACCCACCTACACATGACCTGTCCGTGTGGCCTGGACTTTTCACAAACATGGCAGCTGGATTTTGAGAGGGGGCATTGTGGAAGACTCAGGAAGAAGCTGAATTTTGGAAGCTGCACACAGCATTAACTTCCGTTACAGTCTTAGTTCTGAGTCACTAAAGCCATGTCAAATAGGAGGCCATCAAGAAATGTGTGGATATGTTTCAAAATTGCAATGGTATAGCCTGAAAGGAAGAGCTGGCCCTGTGGTACAATTGTTGGCCATATCTTCAACAGAAACATGGGTCCTAAGTCTTTCGTAAGGATTAATAGTATAAGTCTCCAATCAGCAAGGACACATAGGTCCTAGTGCAGGTCATAGGCTTGTGTTCTGGTAACAAAGTACAAATATTGGATTGTACAAAATCTGGCACTTATGTCATCAACTCAGACCTTCTGTCTTTATGTTGTCCGTGCCCTTCCAGCCAAAGACTACCAGGAACATACATGTCCCTGAGCAGGCTGGGCTTCCTGCTTTTGCACTATAGCAGACTACACATATGGGGAACTGTGGTGTGTGTCAGTGAAAGGGTATTAGAACTCATTATATAGGATTGGGGCTTTGGTTGTATAATTTGGGCGAGGGTCTAAGAAACTGGAGGTTCACTGTAGATTGGAAATTGTCAGAAGGGCATGATTCGGTATTCCATTAAGTCTTATCTATAGAGGAACAGATGGATCTGGAGGAAGTCCTCATTTAAGAAAAAATCAGTCACATTTAGCAAGAGATGATACATGGTATGAAAGAGTAAAAAGCTGTTCAGGCTTGAAGGACTGAAAATCAGCTCTCAATGGAAAAAGAAAAAAAAGAAGTACCCTTGCTGTTTATCTGGTTGGGGGGACAGACACAGATAAAGCCAGCTACAAAGTTAATGGGACACATTTTTCCCAAAGTCATGCACTTATAAACTGCCATCATGACCCCTTTGTATGACCACCGCTTTGTCATCTTCAGACCTGCTTTGCTATCCCACCCATCTATTCCTGGGGATACCCGATTACTAAACGGCTGTCACCGCATAACAGCACCCAGACCCTAGTCAATTCCTGCTGCTAATTCTGTTTCAGAAGCAGCATCCAACTCAGAACGGGTATCCCTTCCCTTATAATCTCCTCAGAATCCTTCAGCAGGAATCCAAATTTTACCAAAGTGGGTGCCCTCCTCCCTCTTGACTAGCATGCCATTCATGTTTTCTCTGGAGTTTGCTCCCTTGCTTACAAGCTGATAAATAAGATTTTATCAGCAGGCTTTAACCTGGTGGTCTTTGGCTCACTAGACTTCAGTAGATGTAAATAATTTTAGGTCGTGTATACTAGATCATATATTGTGTCAGCCTGACAAAACCAACCCTGGATGGACCCAACACTGTTGCTTCAGCCAGGCAGCTGGAGGTCATGTTTCTGGTAGGCTTGTACCAGTGTAAACTCATAATCACCACCCAAGCTATCAGCACTGCCAATAATCCTACCATCTTTATTACCTTGCTTATTTCAAACTCTCCACTCTGTTCCTCATCCCCTAATGACTTGCTTCACAGCAGAACACGGGCAAATGTACACAAATGCGTCTGCATTCATTTCATCCCTCTTGTACGGGAAGTATCCCTCCTGTTAAAGGCCAATTATTCCACGTGTGCTTGAATCCCATCCCCCTCGCTCTCTCATGAACTCTGTTGTTACTTGGTTTGTACTTTTTCTTTCTTAAATCTCTCTCCATTGGCCCTTTGCATGAGCTGTTGAGTATGTCATTCCTCTCATCAGGAGAAATCTGGCCCTCACATTTCTCTACAGTTCTGTCTCCTTCCTAGCCAGATTCTTCAAATGTCCCATATTTGTTTTCCATTTCCTTCCTATTTGCTATTCAGACCTATGGCTTCTGCTGCCACTATACACAACACCCCTTGCTAGAGCCGCCAATGACATTTATGCCACTAAATCCAGTAGATACTTGATTCTTTAGCTTGTTCTCTAGGCAATATCTGACACTATCAAGGGACACTAAGATTGAAAACCTCTAGGCATCTGGAATAGAGTAGCCTTCTTTCTGGCTGTTCCTCAGTGTGGGATTCTTTTCCCTTAACTAATCTGTAAGTACTGGTGTTCCTCAAAGCTCAGTCAACATTTTCTTCTGATGTCACTATATCCTCGGACTATTTAATCCTCTCCTAAAGCTTCAGTTAGCAGCTATCAACACTGACTTCCAGATTTGTTTCTAATCTGTTTCTAGACCTTTGCTAATGTATCTGCACTAGGAAGACTTACAAAATTGAAGTCCTGCAATTCCTAAATTTTCTTATGTCTGTCTGATTGATGGCACTGCCCCCATCCACTTGTTCCAACCAGAACTCACGGAACTGTTTTTAACTCCTGTTCAATCATCCCCAAGACTATTGAATTGATGTAAATATTTCTTGGAGTTGTGCTCTCCCATCCTCACTATCTAATCTTAATCTGAAATGCCATCTCTTCCATCGCGTTTTCAAGACTTCCGGGCTCCCCACGTCTGCTCTTGCATCCTACAATCCATTCTTCACTCAGACATTCCAGGGATCTTTCTAAAGTACAAATAGCATCACAAAACCCCTTAGTAGTAGACAGTTTACAGATAGGAGGTTCTTAGTCATTAGGAAAAAGGTGGGAGCAGGGTAAGACCTAAGTTAACACTGTATAATACAAATTGATGTTACTGATCAATGAAAACAGGGCATCTGAGGATGCCTTTATTACACTTTATATAAGATGAGGTCAATTTGCTTATCAGACTTTCAAAAATGGAGATGAATTTAAGGAGTTAGATTTCTTTTTTTTTTTTTTTTTAAAGATTTTATTTATTTATTTGACAGAGACAGCCAGTGAGAGAGGGAACACAAGCAGGGGGAGTGGGAGAGGAAGAAGCAGGCTCCCGGCGGAGGAGCCTGATGCAGGGCTCGATCCCAGAGCACCGGGATCACTCCCTGAGCCAAAGGCAGATGCTTAACGACTGAGCCATCCAGGCGCCCCAGGAGTTAGATTTCTTTCCATTCCTTGGTGCTGCCACCTTTGCTTAAAAAGCCCTTGATTATTAACAACAGCCAAATTATGCAGAGAGCCCAAATTCATCGACTGATGAATGGGATAAAGAAGATGTGGTATGTATGTACAATACAATGCTACTCAGCCATCAAAAAGAATGAAATCTTGCCATTTGCAATGATGTGGATGGAGCTTGAGTGTATTACGCTAAGTGAAATAAGTCAGAGAAAAAATTACCATATAATTTCATATGTGGAATTTAAGACAAAACAGATAAACATATGGGAAGTGGGAATAGAAAAAAAGAAGGGGGGAGAGAAAAAGGAGAGAGGGAAACAAGGCCTAAGAGACTCTTAAGGATAGAGAACAAATTGAGTGTTGATTGAGGTAGGTGGGTGGGGGATGGGCTAGATGGGTGATGTGTATTAAAGAGGGCACTTGTGATGAGTGCTGGGGGTTGTATATAAGTGATGAATCACTGAATCCTACTCCAAAACCAATATTGCACTGTACGTTAACTAAAATTAAACCCAAAAAAAAGCCCTTGTAATAGTTTACCATCGCTTTTAAGATAAAGTCCATAATTCATAATATGCATAATGATCTGGTCCTTGCCTATCTCTAAGTCCCCATTCAGGCTTCTCTCTCCTAAAAGCCTCTCTCGCCTCTTTACCCATTCTTAAATCAAACCGGCCTTTTGAAGGGAGCAAGATCTTTCCTTTGGGCCTCAGGGCCTGAACACAAGCTGTTAATTCCGCTTGAAGTACTTGGCTAACACCTACTTACCCTTTGGATTTCAGTGGAAATACTTCCTCAGCCTCGGGTCTGTCCACTACATGCTCTCACAGACCTCTGTATTTTAGTTTAGGAACATTTAACCACTACTGTGATCACATTATTGTCCACTCCTTTCATTCCGGTTGATTCCCAGCCCCCATCCTCGACCCTCGGTCTCATTCCCTGCTTTATTCCCAGGGTGTCCAGCACATAGTAGGTTCCCCATAAATACGTAATAACAATAAATTTAGCAGACACGCTACTTGCTATTTTAGTAAAAAAGTGCAGATGCATAGTTGATACCAAATTAGGAAAAGAAGAGGTCTCTATCTTTGGCCAAGTTTTTGTTTGGGTTTTTTTACAGCTTTATTAAGGTATAATTGTTGTTCAGAGTATTTAAATAAGCATTACTCCACTAAAATCCACTCGTGGTTAGCTCTTGGCTGAGCTGCCTGGCAGGATGAATCACAACCATGTCGTACCGGTACTAACTCGAGTATCGGAAGTAAAAATCAAGAAGGAAGCAACCTCATTCAGGACTGGGAAAGCCCACCTCCCTTACTTCCGGTCCCGCTCTTTACTAGGAGCGAGACGGAGATTGGCTCCCGGAGCGGAGGGCGCGGACTGGGCGGGACTTCCGGTCTTTTTCGGGAGAGGAAAGACGCTTCCCCGGGTTGCGGGAAGATTTGAACTGCTGTTGAGTTCCTGTGTTTTCTTTGCGGGTTGGTAGTTGGCGCTGCCGCCTCTTTCCCGCTACCGTGACACGAAGGACGTCTCGGCCAAAACACTCTCTCTGTGGCCTTATTCCTCTACGGCTGTGATTGCTTTCTCTCATCAGAAAACATCACTTGTTGGTAATTTGTCAAATTCAAGAAATATCCCTCGAGAAGCAGTCGCGGGCAGGCTTCAAGCATTTTGGTAAATTAAAGGGGCCGTTGATGGCCTCATTTCTAAGACTGTTCATCTCGTAATTGCCGTGTGAGTCCAAGACATTGGTTGGTGTTTTGGTGAGGCTCTTTCTGTAACTAGATATTGTCATTTGGAAGAATGAGGTCCCATTGATATCAAGTACAGACTTGTGGCTTTTGATCGTTAAACACTCTGACGTAATGTACTGGGTGGTGAAAACAAGCAGGAATAAGACAGTAGAGATGAGGCTGAAATGTGAGTTGGAGCCGGATCATGTTTTTTTTTTTTTTTTTATAATATGCCAGGAACTTCAGATATTCCACTGTTTCTTGTGTCTGCTTGTTATTTAAATAAATAACAATTATATCTCAGTAACCTTTTTTTTTTTTAAATTAAAAATTTGGCCAAACATAGAGACCTTTTCCCAATTGGCAATCAGAAAATACAAGTTTTCCAACCTGTTTTGTTTTTTTTTTTAGAAATAGCAAGTAGATATCTGAGATTTATATGTGTATGTGTGTGTATGCAGTATAAATACATTTATTGCTATGAATATTTATTGCTTGTGAAATGAACATATAAACAAGTGATGTAAAGTGGTTGGTATGCTCTGGATTGTGGAAAGTTACCTATAATAGCAATACTGGAAATGGAGAGGGAAGAAACTGAAGAAGGTCCCAGATAGTTGCAGAAATGGAGGGGAGAGTTGATGGACTGAAATGGAAAAGAGCCTGGTTCATAAAAGAAACCTACCAAATCAACAAGACATGTTACAGGGGTGTGGAGAGAAACAGAGTGAAAAGTCAAATATTGTTAACATTGAGATGCCAGTAACTCAAATTGTAAATTCAGGAGGAGCAGGAATTCTGAAATTCACTTACTTATTCTTTCATCATTAAATAAATATTTATAGCACCCTTATTATTTGCTAAGTAATGTTTTAAATGCCAGTGATACTACTGTGAATAAGAGAGATGCGGTCTCTGGTCTGATTGAGTTTATATCCTAGTGGAAAAAGACAAAAAGCAGGGAAATGAATAGAATCAGTTTTGATAGTGATAGATGCTATGAGTAAAAAAGATTAAATGGATAAAAAGTGATTGGGAGGGATGCCTGGGTGGCTAAGTCAGTTAAGCCTCTGCCTTCAGCTCAGATCATGATCCCAGGGTCCTTGGATCAAGTCCCGCATGGGGTTCCCTGCTGGGAGGGGAGGCTGCTTCTCCCTCTGCCTGCTGCTCCCCCTGCTTGTGCTCTCTCTCTCTCTGACAAGTAAATAAAATCTTAAAAAAAAAAAAAAAAAAAAAAAAAACAGTGATTGGGAGATGGTTGGGAAAACTTTAATTGAGATGATCAAGTTAGGCCTTTGAGGAAATGATACTTAAGTTTTAAAGACAAAGAGCCAGCCATGTGATAAGCCAGGGAAAGGACATGCTAGGCAGGAAGAACAGTACACAGTTTCTGAGATAGGAAACAGCTTGTTTTAAAAACATTTAAAAGGCCACTGTATCTAAAGTGTCCTGAAAAAAGAGAAGAGAGTTAGGAGATGATATTTGGAGAAGAAGATGAGGCCAGATTGTGTGGCTGTTATAGGTCATGACTAGGAATTTTATCTAAGTGCAAAATGGTATTGTGAGCCAGGATGCTACGATAGATCTCATTTTTATTTTAAAAGATCCCTCTGGCTACTGTATGTAGACTGGACTTGAGGGAGTTAAGAGTGAAAGTGAAATTAGGAGATGTTACAGAAGTCTGCTTTGGTGGGAGTGATGATGTTCCATTTTAGTCATGTTGATTGAATTTGATTTATCTGTGGGACAAGGACATGAAGAGAGGTCTAGCAGGCAGCTTGAAGTTCTGGGGAGAGGTCAGGTGGATTTGGAAGTTTTCTAGAGAGGGGAAATCAATAAAATTGTGTTACTCCTCAGGAGAGACCATATGGTGTAATGTGTACTTTTATTCTGACATATTTTACAAAAGATTGTAGGCCAGTCATATGTAGTTAATTACATACATTGAAAGGGGGTAAGATCTTTTTAAAAAGCAAGGGTGGGCATAAAAGCGACCTGAGTGGTTATAGTAGGAAGAGATGAAATGGGAGTAAATTCAGGTCTTAAATCCTTGATTTAAGAGAATGGTGAAAGGAATTATTAAACTAAAAACAGAGGTAGGTGTCCCTGGCTGGCTTGGTCGGTAGAGCATGTGACTCCTAATCTCAGGATCATGAGTTAAAGTCCCCACGTTGGGTGTGGAGTCTACTTAAAATTTAAAAAAATAAAATAAAATAAAAACAGGTAGATGTAGTGGGAGAAATGGCACTCGCTCATTTTTTAAAAAAATGAAAGGCAGAGGAGAAGAGAGTTTGGTGCAGGGAAGGTAGACAACACTATCACAGAGTAAGCAGTTTAGTGGGATGAAGACTGAATTTACTGGGTGTAGGAAGACATTGGTGACCATTGTGAAACAATTTCAGTAGAAAGGTGGAGGAAAGCTGGATTGCAATGGATTGAAGATGGTGAGAAAGACAATGAGTGGATATTATACTTGAGAATTTTTTTGGTAGGCAAAAAGGGTAAACTGGGGAAAGTTACTTTTTTCTGTCAGGTGAAAGTTGATCACCTGAGTAGTAGGAGATACTGTCTTAGAAGAGGATGGGTTAGTGTTTAGAAAGTCTTAAAAAGGATGATGTCCTAGGAGCACCTGGGTGGCTCAGTCGGTAGAGCTTCCAACTCTTGGTTTCGGCTCAGGTCGTGATCTTAGGGTGGTAAGATGGAGCCCTGCGTTGGGCTCCACGCTCAGAGGGGAGTCTGCTTGAAGATTCTCTTCCTTTCCCCTTCCCTCCCCTCCCTCTCCCTCCCTCTCGCTCTCTCTAATAAATGAGTAAATCTTAAAAAACAAAGAAGGATAGTGTTCTAGAGGGAGATGGGCAAGTGTCAGAGAGGATGGCAATGGTGTTAGAAAGGAATCATAGGATTTACTGAGCTCTGGGATACCTGGGTGGCTCATGGGACGCCTGGGTGCCTCAGTCAGTTAAGCATCTGCCTTCAGCTCAGGTCACGATTCCAGTGCCCTGGGATCAAGTCCCGAATTGGGCTCCTTGCTCAGCAGGAAGACTGATTCTCCCCCTGCCTCCTTCTCCCTCTGTTGCTCCCCCTGCTTGTTGTGCTCTCTCTCTCTCTCTCTCTCTCTCTGACAAATAAATAAATAAATTCTTAAAAAAAAAAAAAAAAGATTTCTTGGGCTCCTACAAAGCGACATTGCAATTCTAGCACTGGCATATGTGTTGTCTGGTTCAGTTCATATTAACAATCTCGCTAATATGCCCCATTTTACAAATAAGGAAACAAACAGCCTGAGGCATTTAGCTAGTAAATGGTGGAGTATGAATGGAACCCAACCCTCTAATTCCCCTTCCATCAACCCAGGGTGATGGAAAGCATAGGTGATGACAATCATTTTAGAGGTAGGGAAGGGGAAATTGAATTCAGTGAAATAAGAGTGAGTCTAAGACACTAGAAGATTGATTAGCTTGCTCAGTAGTGACATGGAACTACTTCCTTAATGTCACACTAAGAACAAAAATCCAGGTATTGGGATTTCTTTTTCAGTATTCTTTTTTCTTAGGCCTAATAGTTACTTTTGGCCTGCCTTTTGCATATATTACAAATGATTTGCTGTATAATTTACAGAAATTAAACTTCAGGAGAACTAAAGCTATTGAAATTATTAAGGCAATTATAACTTGGTGGGCTTTCTTCTCCCTCTAGGCTACCTTCCCACATTAGAGTAAAGCACTAGGGGTTAATCCGGCATTCTGTGTAGGTTCTTAATTTCAGATCATTTAAAAGTATGTAGTAAAATAATCAGTTCTTAACATTTATTTATTTCACTTCTTAATTTTTTTTTTATTTTAGAGAGAAAGAGAGAGAGCACGGAGGGGGGAGGAACAGAGGGGGAGGAAGGGGGGAAGAATCTCAAGCAGATTCTGGGCTCAGTGTGGAGCCAGATGTGGGGCTCGATCTCACAATCCTGAGATCACGACCTGAGCCAGAACCAAGAGTTGGACGCTTAACCAACTGAGCCACCCAGGTGCCCCATTAATCACTTTTCCTCCAACAAAAATAAATGCAAGGGAAATACATTTTGCTTAATGTTCTTAGAAAATGCATCCATTTTTTATGATAGAACTTTGTACATTAAAAGAACTATTTGTGTTACCCTATTTCCTATTTCCTTCAGTCTTCACCTTGGAAGGACTTTTTATCCATAGTCCTAGTAATGGCAGCTGAAGTGCGAATGGTACTTTATGAAGATGATTCAGTGCAAGTGCAATATGTGGATGGTTCCAGACTGCAGCTTTCTCCGTGTGGCTCTGAATTTTTATTTGAAAAGGCACCTCCTGTTTCAGCGCATCCTTTAGAACAGCCAGAAAGACTTCGTCAAAGGACACACTTCGTTATTAGCACTTACCGAGTAAGTAAAGATGACACAAGACCAACTCTTTCTGATACCAGAATATTGTTGAGATAGTCAGAATATGGAAGGTAATTAGTATTCCAGATTACCGTCACTCTAAATTGATTTTCAAATTGTTTTACATTTTTTAAGTTAACATTTTGTATTTCTTTTCATAGGAGCAACTACAGCGGGCCCTAGATTTTCGAAATTCTTTTGCTGTTTGCCCTTTTTTATCTGAAAGCATCATACCTTCTAAAAGAAGAAAGGTAATTTTTTAAAGCTTTTTTTAGAAGTAATATTTGAGGACAAGTAATTAGAAACAGGTAGTTTCATCTTTAATCTTTTTCTTCATGACATTTGGGAATACACACATTGCTGTAGAATGCATAGGCTTTTATCTTTCACCAGATTAGGGTGTTCTGGTATCTTATAATTGATTGAGACCCAGAAGGTACATAGTTCATCTTCCTGCCTTTTTCTTTGTAGCCAAAGATTCTACTCAGAATTTTTCTGACTGATGACTTTTTGATTCTCAGAGGTATTCAAAATTAAGAAATTATGTGGCCATTTTTAGTAGTTTTCATGCAGTTCATGTGTAGTAGAGATGTGTAATTACTGATAGGTATACACATTTTATTTTTTTGCTTCTATTCTATTTTGGACTTTTATGAATAATAATGATAACTATCATTTATTGAGGATTTACTATGTGCCAAGAACTAGGAAGGATATTAAAAATTTTTAATAACACTAGTCAGTATGGCATGAGTTCCTGATAATCAAAATGGATGTCCAGCCAGTCAGAACAGGTATATTTAGCCCCTTTTTACAGGTGAGGGAACTAAATCTCAGAGAGTTTACCTAACCTTGTTGGTGGACATTTTCTAAAAGGCAGTCAGGATTTGAACCCCATCTCTCTGACTCTGAAGACTGTCTTTTAACCACTTTCTGCTACCGTTATGATGGCAAAAGAGCCAAGAAAAATTGTAAGCTGTGACTTAGTCTATAAGGGTATTTTTCCACTATCTTTTGAATAACTTTATTCATTGAAACTGCATAATTTGCTGCTGATGCTGTAGTAGGATTATCACATAATCTAATTCTAGAAGGGAGAACTTTTTTTTTTTTTTAAAGATTCAATTATTTGAGAGAGAGAGTGAGAGAGAGAAAGCACAAGTGAGGGGAGGGGCAGAGGAAGAGGAAGAAGTAGATTCCCCACTGAGCAGGGAGCCCAGCGTGGAGCTTGATCCCAGAACCCTGGGATCATGGCCTGAGCCATGGCTCACCGACTGAGCCACCCAGGCACCCTGAAGAGAGAACTCTCTTAACTGACCAGCCTTACAAGCCAGCTTTGCCACTAACATCTATACACATAAATAGCACTGTAAGATTAAGAGGCTTTCTTGACACTAGTTTTTGTAAATTTAAGGTTTTATATAAATGGAAACTAAAATGTTTAACTGTTGGCAAGATTAATTGATTAAAAAACTGTTAAAAAAAAAGACTGTTACATGACACCTACTGTTTTTATCTTACATGATGAGATGCAGTGGGCACTGGCACCTGTCGGGAGTCCGTTTGCTGTTGGTCAGGATCAGTTTACCTTTGAGTAATCCAGTTTGTTTTGTTTTGTTTTTTTAGATTCATTTATGTATTTGAGAGCATGCACACAAGTGGGGGAGGGGCAGAGGGAGAGAACCCCAAGCAGACTCCCCAGTGAGTGCAGAGCCCAACACAGGGCTTGATCTCAGGACACATGACATGATGACCTGAGCCAAAACCAAAAGTCCAACGCTCAACTGACTGAGCCACCCAGGCGCCACTAGTAATTCAGTTTTTAAAAATGTTGCCCTTTAAGCTCCTTGGGATTTATTTTAGTGTATGGTATGCCAGGTGCTACTTAGGATAGGTACTTTATACATGTTATCTTATTTAGTCTATTTGATAGCCCTTTGAGATAGTGTTTCCCACATGCTATTTGGTAATTTCAGGACCATTTATTAAGTCATTCTCCCCTTCTCTCCTTGTTTTGAAAAGTTTATGTTATCCCATGTGACATCTTAAGATATGGTTGATTCTGTTTCCTTATTATCTGAGTTGCTCTGTCAATGATTTGTATACTAGTTCCATACCCTTTAAGTTGTGATTGCTTTTAATATAGCACATTGTGGTGTTGTTTGTACATTGTAGTGCTGGTTTCCCCTCGTTAGTATTCTTTTTCAGGGTAGACTTTTCGGAAGGGCTGAAAATCTATCTCTGATTCATTGTACCTTTTTTTTTTTTTTTTTTTTTAGTGGGCAGCAAAGCAAGGTTTATTGATCAGGATACATTTTAAACAAAAATATGTCTAACACTAAATATAGCCTGGATCTTTTTTTCTTTTTCTTCTCTTTCATTTTTTATCTGTGTTTGGGTTTGTTTTACATCTCTCTAAGAGAGGTAATCTTAACAACATCAGATATTCTGTGGAAAAATACATACAGGCCGACACCTTTCTCCATTTTTCATTCTCTCGGTAGTAAAACACAAACCCAACTTTAAGAGAGTTCTTACACAGTTTGTAAGCATCAAATGTATGGCAACATTGGACTGCTGATAAAATACTCCCCATCTCTCTTTCTCCCCTTCACTCAGCGTATCTTCGTTGACTTCTCAGAAGCGAGATGGCCCAGTCCTGACACTGATGATGGTGTGATTTGTACGCAGAGTGGCAGCGTGAAGATAGCCTCGTTAGATGGGCACGCATACCTTTGCCTGCCGAGATCACAGCATGAATTTACAGTACATTTTTTGTGTAAAGTAAGCCAGAAGCCAGACTCGTCTATAGTATTGTCGGAAAAGAAGAATCAAGCCAGAAAGGCCAAACTAGTTGAAAAAGCAGGCAAAATCTGTACATACGGAAGTTTATCAAGACAGAGACTGAAGAATAAAGAAAATGAACTTTACTGTCAGATCACGAAATCCAAGGAATCTTTGGAGAAGAAGAGCTGTGTGGATGGAGCTGAAGGGGAGGAGGAGCCGCCTCCTCCTGGTACAGGACACACATGTGTATACACGTGGGTGAAACAGCGCTGGCCTGTGGCCTCCTGTCCAGAGGAATGGAAATATCCTTTGTCTTTAGCACGTCTTTTTCATAATAAAATCAGCAGTGTGTCTAGAATTGATGCAGACACCACCCAGAGTAGAACGTTAACTTCCGAGATTTCAGAGGAAAGAGGAAAAGAGGTTTCTGTTCTTCCCAGGGCCCTGCTGCTCAGCTGTCCTGTCCCCCACCTGCACAGGTAATGGAAGAATGGCTTCTTTGTCATAAAGCTCTTGTCAGAGCCAGTGCTTAACTAAAGATAATTTTTCTTTTGTAGTCATCTGCTACCATTCATAAGGAAAGTTCAGTGATCCAAAACTTTGCCAATAACCGATAGTAAATCATTTCCCTAGCCAATGGGTTGCTTATGTTTCTTACTCTGTGCCCGTGCCCCGAGTGTTTATGGAAGGCTGACTATACAGTACATACTTTGTAAAGCACGGAGACTATAGAGATGACCGAGACAGAGTCCCTACTTTCTAGGAGCTTAGACTCTATGAAGGTCACTGTCACTGAAAAGATTATTAAAGTGTGCTAAATGATGGCACAGGGCTGTGGTGGTGAGCCCAGAGGAATATCAGCTGCCACTCGGTGCAGTCCATTACATTGGTTGCTGGAGCGTGGATCTGACTGGTTTATGATCCTGGGTTCTTTCTTTCATACCTAGTCTCAGAGGCCATGCCTGTCTTTGGCTAGCTGACTATAAATCGATTCATTGGACATTTTTGAAAAAAGCAGTAAACGTGGAGAGGTTTCTGGAGGCCAGATATAAACCTTTTCCCTCTACTAAGAGGTGAATAACCTAAAGATTACATGAACTTCTGTAAATAGTACAGTAGTAATGGTAATAGCTGACACAAAGTGCTTATGTACCAGGCACCTCGATACTTCACCTGTTGGATTATCATAGAAATTACATGAGGTAAGTACTGTTATCACCCCATTTTGTAGAGGAACTTGAGACACAGGATAAATAACCTGAGCAGAGTCATATAGCTAGCGTGTGTAGAATTGGGCTTTGATCCCAGGTAGTCTCTGAGTATATATTTATTATTTAAAGCAAAAACAGGAAAGTGATTTTTCAGGCTTGTCATGATTATCTAGTTAAAATTGGAAGTTCCAGTATTATAAGTACACATTGAAAGAGATTTAGGCTTCTAAATGAACAGTTTTCAATAACTTGCCAGTACCCTTAGATTAAAGTCCATTATTTTTAAACGTGGCTTAATAGGCCTTCCATTTTCTGATCCCTTCCTACATCTGTAATCCTCACCACGCTTCCCTTGCTTTTTCTACTCTGGCTCAACTGGCGTTTTTACAATCTCTAGAATGCCTGTCCAAGCTTTATTTCACCGCTGCACCTGCTCTTTCCTCGGCCAGGAACACTGCTTTATCTTTCTCAGTTCACTGACTTGTGTGCATTTCCAGGTCTCAGCTGAAGCCTTTCTTCCTGCGGGTGGTTATTCTGAAGTCCCCAGATAGGATTAGGTGCTTCTACAATCCCACAGCATCCAGTAATTCTTCATTCTTCATGTCTACTGTTCAACATCCGTATTTGATAGGAATCTTCTCTGAGGGCAGGGACCATGTCTGCTGTTTTTTGGGTGTTATATCTCCTGTGTGTATGGCATAGATAGTGCAGTAAATATTTGTCGTTTGAAGCCTGAATTTTAAAGGTTAATAAAACTGTTAATTTATGTAATTGTGCTGAGACTGAATAGTGAGATTGTTAAAAATACTGAAAAAAAATACGTGGAAAAATAAGATTAGTTTTCAATTTCCTTCATACACTTTTATATTAATTTTTACTTTTCTTTGATCTAACAAGTTAAGCAAGAAATACATCTTGTTACAGTAGCACTATTTTGTTGACTTCTAAAGGTAATCATGTTGAGCGACCAGAATTATTAGCTTCTACTTTGTCCTTCACAGGTGGAATTTTTGTGAATCACTTTCACAAGGACAGCTTGCTGAAGAATACTCCTATCCTGAGCTAGTGAAAGTGGTTTGGTACAAAGGTGTAACTTACCGGTAAGGCACCTGGAGTGGAAGCTCTTGAGCGATGTCAGAGGGGAGGGGACTAACCCTGCAGATAGACTCCCACAAAAGGGCAGTTTGGCCAGGACCATCATTCTTCTCTTTGGTCCTAAATTTTATAGATCTCAAAACTTGGTTTTATGAGTGCACATAGGGGTCTTGTGACTAATTCACATTAACCATATTCACAGGACGTTTGTGACAACTCCAGAGCCAATGAGGATTAGTTTTGCTGGTGAATGAAATACTCATGTCAGTTATTTAGGATACCCCTTCCAAGCATCAGGGGATCTAGTTGTCTGAATTAGTCACATCAAAATGTTGCCTGTTGAGCATGGAATTAGAGAAGATTAGAGGCTCCTCTGTGTCTGCACTATTCCATTGAATTATTCCTACCCCACCACAAAGTACACCTCTCTGGTGACTAGAATACTAATATTGGCTAGATTCAGGGTTTCACTACTATAAATAATGCTAAAAGAGCACTGCAAAATTTTGTCCTTTGGGCTCTCCTTTTCTTCCATGAAAGCCCACTCCCTCCTGACAATATATTCTTCATGTATTTTTCAATAAAAATGGACTTGGCTGAAGTTTTTATACGTTATATACCCAATACCTTGATTGTACTTGGCTGCTTCAGATATGATCAGTCACCTTCTCTTAGAGATGGTTCCTTTTACACATGGCTAATCTCGTTCATTGGGTATTGATTCTACTAGTTTCATTATTGAAGAATAATCCTATTTTCAGGTTCTGGAGTTGTCATATTTAACTTCTTTGCAATGGGCATTTCTTTGGTGATTAGTATATGCCAGCTACTGTGATTGGCAGTGGGGGTACCAGGATGATAAAATGTCTAACTTCCAAAAACTAGGCTCAGTTGTTGAGGTAGGTACATTAACCAATTCTATGTGTTCTATTTGTTTTTTGCAAAAAATTTAATTTAGCTGGTTGGGTGCAGAGTTTAAAATTATCCATTTTGCTGGATAGGCAAAATCCCATACTACTTTGTTTGATTGCTCTCATTTATGTGTTAATCTCAATTAGAAAAAAATATTTTAATGATTATTTTTCTTCCTTAGACTAAACCATAGAAATGTGAATTCAATAGAGATTTATCCTGGAGATGGATCTGTTTTCAAATCAGAGGGAGCTAATTTGGGCAGGTATTTTACATACTATTCCATTCAAGAAGGATCAGAAGAGGTAAGCTGACAATTAGGTCTCAGCTCAAGAATTTGTATATAGCTGTTTCTAAATAATTCTGAATATATATAGAAAATTTGATCTTTACATGACATGCTTGCCTACTACTACACAGTCTGGAGAATTCGTATAACCTTTTACCAGCATTGTCACAGTGATTACTAACCACCTTATTTTTACTGCATTCTTATCCTGTATTCTGCCTAAGTCATTTGCCTAAGTAATTTGTTTTTATTTTTTTTTAAGATTTTCTTCTTAAGTAAGCTCAATATCTAAGGTACGGCTCGAACTTACAACCTTGATCATGAGTTGCACACTCTACTGACCGAGCCAGCCAGGTGCCACAATTTGTTTTTAAATCAGAAGTTAAATTTAAACTTCTTATGTCATAGAATTTATCAGTAGGAAACACTAAAACCAGCAGGATTACTTTGAATCAATATAGTTCTTTGAATTACTATATGCACATGAAAAGCACATTTTTTTTTTCCCCACCATGTAACCATTTGCATACTTAAAGTACCTCTTGTGTCGCCTGGGTGGCTCAGTTGGTTAAGCGACTGCCTTCAGCTCAGGTCATGATCCTGGAGTCCCAGGATCGAGTCCTGCCTCAGGCTCCCCACACAGTGGGGTAGTCTGCTTCTCTCTCTGACCCTCCCCCCCATGCTCTCTCTATCATTCTCTCTCTCTCATTAATAAATAAAACTTTAAAATAAAAGACCTCTTAACTCCTAAATCTTTATATACAACTAGAAAGGTGAACAAGGGGCACCTGGGAAGAAAAACCTCTTGTAGAAAAATGAGTAAACAGGGGCGCCTGGGTGCCGTAGTCGTTAAGCGTCCGCCTTCGGCTCAGGGCGTGATCCTGGCGGTCTGGGATCGAGCCCCACATCAGGCTCCTCCACTAGGAGCCTGCTTCTTCCTCTCCCACTCCCCCTGCTTGTGCTCCCTCTCTCGCTGGCTGTCTCTGTCACATAAATAAGTAAATAAATCTTAAAAAAAAAAAAATGAGTAAACAATAAGAATCGTTAAGCCATAGAAAGGCAATATAAATAACTCCTAATATGTGGAAACATATTAGGCTTTACTGCTTGCGTCTAAGAAATGCAAATTAAAATAACATGTTTTTTCACTCATGAAATTATTGGAAGGTTGATAGTGTCCACTGTGGGCAAGGGTGGAGTGAAAAGGGTGCTTTCATAGTTCTCTTTGGAGTATAATTGACTCACCCTTCATGAAGGACAGTTTGATAATATCAGGTTAAATCGGCTAGAAATTCCGCCTCTAGTTACCTATCCTAGCAGAATATTAGCACATGCAAACAAAGAAATGCGGCCAAGGATGTGGACTGTAGCCTTGTTTGTAGTAGGAGAAACTGAAGGCAGTCTAAATGCTCATCAGTAGAGAAATGATGACGTGAGCTGTGCGGTCAGATTATGGGGACGCTGTGCAGCAGTTTAAAGGAATGAGGAAGATGTAGATGCAGAGAGAGATATTGAAAGATCTCCAAGACACTGAAAAGGGAAAGTTGCAGAAGAATATGTACAGTGATATCTTTTGTAAAGAACAAAACCCCCAAACCCAAATATATTACTGTATATAGTACACATGTAAATGCACGGGGAAAGATCTGGGTAGATAAAAACCGAACTGGGTGGCTCAGTTGGGTAAGTGTCTGACTCTTGATTTTGGCTCAGGTCATGATCTTGGAGTTGTGAGATCGAGCCCGGCATCAGGCTCCATGCTCAGCAGGGAGTCTGAGATTCTCTCTCTCCCTCTGCCTCTCCCACTCATGCTATCTCTCTCTCTCAAATAAATAGAGAAATCTTTAAGAAAAAAAAAAAAAACTAAAAAAAAGAACTGAAGTGGTTACTTTTGGGGAGGAGTGTGGGATTTTGTGGGGGAGGAAAAGTAGGGAGGGACTTAAATCTTGTATTTTTTTAACTTTGTTTTTTTCCAAAAAAAAATTTAGTGGTGTATTGCTACTTGTATACTTAAAATTTTCAATAGGAAAGATCTGTAGAGATAAGAACTTGGTGCTCTGGAATCACGTAAGGGGGGGAACCTGACCCAGTTTGGGGGAAAAATCTTCTGGAGGATGACATGGCTAAGCTACAATCTATAATTATATTTTATTTTTTAAGTAATCTCTACACCCAACGTGGGGCTTAAACTCACAACCCCAAGATCAAGAGTCCGATGCTCTACTGACTGAGCCAGGCAGGTGTCCCTAGACCTATAATTTTAAAGAAGGAGTTATACAAAAGAAGCATAGAGGTTGGAGGAGTATATAGCTGAGGGAGCATACTTGCTCACCTCCTGGCATGGCTGGCTTCTTGGTGTTACAATTTCTATTTAAATGTCATCTCCTCAAGGAGGCTTTTCCTGACTATCCAAATTAAAAAAGCTACCTGTGACACTCTCTGTCATGGTACCCTCCTCTTTTTTTCTTCCCAGCAATTAATACTATGTGACATTTTCTTACTGACTATTGTTTGTTTGCTAACTAGCCCACACTAGAAGTAAGCCCTGTCTTGTTCAACATACTATTATTGCTAGAGCATAAAAGAGGAGATAAACATCACGTAAGTAGAGGCTGGGGCAAGTGTGGAGTGTTGAAGGAAATGAAAATGCTATAGATAGACAGAATGCTGTAGAGATCTAATGTTTTGGGGAACGTCGGGGAAGAGACTAAACCACTAAGCTGGGCCAGCTCATAAATGGGACATGAGAAACCATATTGCTTTTGCAGAGCCATTGAGGGATTTAAGTAGGGAAGTGACATCCTATTTTTGTTAGGTCATTTCAGAGGAAGATAAACTGGAGTGGGGAAGAGGTAGACCAGTTAGAAGACATTTATAGCAATTCAGGTAAGAAAGTATGAGGATTAGGCAGTGGTAATGAGAATGGAAAGATAGGAATGGACGCAAGAAATATTAAGGAAGCAGAACTGATGACTGACTGGATATTGGGGATGGGGAAGGAGTTGAAAATGATGACAGATTATTGACTGAATCAATGAGTGGTGGTGCCAGGCATGGTATTCAACCAAAATTTTATCAAATCTAAATTGTTTTGATGATGACTGCTTTTTTGATCTTACCAGGAGGTGTCAATAAAACATCTAAATTCTATTAGATCTCAACCCCATCTGCTTAAAAGTAAGATACTCTTAATTATAAGATGTATCCAGATTTTAGAGAGTTAAATTGTGAAAAATGAGCATCTTAGAATTGATGAAATAGAGCAGTGGAAAAGACAAGAACTCTCAAGGAACTCAGTATCCAATAGAGAAAGATGTAAATAGTTAAAATGCAATCATTTGAATAGTTTGAGTACCTATCATGTGCCTTAGCACATTGCTAATAAATGCTGGGGATACAGAGGTCAGCAAAACAGACACAGCCCCTACCCTCACAAAACTATTCTAGCAGGGAGGACAGACATCAAGAAAAAAAGTGTTAAATCGAAATCATAATGAAAACTGAGAAGCTAGAGTGCAGGGTACTGTGCTTGTGGACATAACTAGGTATTTCACTTAGTCTGTGGGACCTCAGTAATGGCTTTCCTGAGGGGAAGGGAAAGTAGGAGTTAGGCAAAGGAAGATGATGGAGGAGGAAACTGAGTTCCAGGTAGAGGGAACACACCACAAGTATATACGAAGTAGAGAAGGAGAAAATGTGGATTTTGAAATGAAGGTAATTCCATTTTTTACATGTTAAAGTGAGATATCCAGTGGAGAAGCCTAGTAGAGATTTAGATATTCAAGTCTACGATCCAAGATAAAAGAGGAGGAACTATTTTTTGAGTACCTACTATATACTAAATTCTGTCCTGGGTGCTTTGTATATGTATTATATCATTAATCCTCAGTCTAGATGGTAGGTAGTATCCCCATTTCACAGGTTGTAGGCACTGAGGTTTATAAAAGGTTGCATAAGGGGCACCTGGGTGGCTCAGTTGGTTGGGCTCTTGGTTTCAGGGGGGTCATGGTCTCCTCTTCTGGTTGTGAGATTGAGCCCGCCTGGGTGGGGCTCCTGCTTACTGCAGAGTCTGCTTCAGATTCTTCCTCCCTCTCCTCCCCCCATCCCCCCACCCCTGCCAGTCCCTGCTGCGTGCATGCTCTCTCTCTTGAATGAATGAATGAATGAATGAATGAATGAATGAAGTCTTTTAAAAAAACAAAAGGTTGCATGAACCTGCCCGTCATTATAGTTAGTAAGGGGCATACCTGTCATTTGAATCCAGCTTTGTCTTAACTTCAAAGCCCATCTTCTCTCACTGATGGTAAAATACATATAGGCTCTATTCTCTTGTGGTTCAAATTAGATTTGTGCTATTTCTTAGCCCTCAAAGTTCAGTTTCCTCATCTAAAAAAAATAGGCATTAATAGTACTTGTCTCAGAACTGTTTTGAGGAATAAATGAAATAAACCATGTAAAATACATAGCATAGCACCTAGCACATAGTGTCTGTTCAATAAATGTTAGCTGTTGATATTATATTTATTATGAACACAACTTTGGACTCTGCTGGGATTACCCAGGAAGAAGTCAGGAAATTAGAAAATAAGGCTGAAGACAGAGCCCGGGAAAACACAACTATTAAATAAACATATTTATTATGAACACAACTTTGGACTCTGCTGGGATTACCCAGGAAGAAGTCAGGAAATTAGAAAATAAGGCTGAAGACAGAGCCCGGGAAAACACAACTATTAAAAAGGGAATTCAGAAAGAATAACAAGAAAAAAATTCTTTCAATTCAAGAAACTGAGATTATAAATATGTTTTCCACAAACTGTAACAATAGTTCTTCCATTAATAAAATATAATAAAATTATATATTTGTTCAATTAAAATAGTTTTTTAAACCTATATAGGCTTTTTTTTTTTTTTTTTTTTTTGGTCTAAAAGGTAAAGGGGGGCTTATATGATAAGTTTTCTGCTAATGTATAGGAAAATTAATTTGGTTGTATATTAAGTATAATCAAAATTTAAAGTGGGCAGTAAGTTACAGGGTAGTAGAATGCAACTCTTGTAACTATCCAGGAGGAAAGCTAGACTTTAAAAAAATGGGGAAAAGGAAAAGCATAAAATACCTTTAAAAATATACCTTTTACGGGCTTTTAAGTTAAAATAACTGCTTGCCTTGTCACAATGTAAATATGAAATTAAAAATAAAAGTTAATAATGGCCAAGATTTATTATTGAGATACTTCACTTTAAATTAATTTTCAGAGAGAAGAGAAAACTTATTCAGTAAATAACCTTCCTCCTGATAGACCAGGAAGTCTGTTCTCTGTGTGTTCTCTAATTAGACAGGCAACCAGGTAAGTTCTTCACATTCAGCTGACTCAAGTGTTACGTGTCTGAGAATCCTGATACATTTTCTGGTGGTTAGGGTAAGATTATGAATTTGTAGGTACAGTGGAAATATGTGTCTTTGGTAAAATCTGTCAATTTTTCTGGTCTCTTCATTTATAAAATAAGGCAGTCACCTCATTATCAGAGTACTTCTGGCTTTGAAATTGAAAGTTAGATATGGAGAAACATCCATATACGACACGCACGCGCTGGCAGGAACTGAGTGCCTTTTCTCTGGGGGAGTGCATCATCCTTGTGCCTTGGAATCAGGTTGAGAATTTGGTGATGCATTTTAAATTTTCATGCTTTATTATCCTCAGAGTAATAGAGAGTCTGAGAGTCTATAGAAAACAAAGTGTAGTTTGGTACTTCGGTTCATATGTTTTTAAAATTCTGCTAATTAATTTGTGTCAGTCAGAACCATGACAGTGTATTGTTGGATTAAATTATTTATTTTTACAAACTTATGTCTAAGCAACTTCAAAAGTGGATTTGAAGGAGAATTGGTCATTTGATTTCCCACAGACCGTTGTTTCACCTCCCCAGCACCGAGACAATATGAAACCTTTCAGGTGCTGTGAATCCATCACCTCTTAGAAAGGAGCACCTGAAAATTCTCTCCATTTGGAGTCATTTCATTGCTAAAAAATTAGAGGAGTAACCTTAACTATGTAAGATTAACGCAAAGGAAAACAACCCCCTTCCAGGGGATAAAAGATTTCTGGAAGGAAAGTGTTTTGAACATATTTTAGTGGAAATGAGTTACTTGCCTAACATGTTGTATAGCAGCGAGAATGCATTGCTAGGATTGGAAAATGCCATTATTTGCAAATGGTTAAGTACTGTTTTTCATGTTCACAGAATTCTTCAACACTGTGCCAAGACAAGGCTTTCTTTAAGCCATAATTATCGTATATGCTGCTGGAAAATGGTATCTTAAAATTATTATTATTATTATTTTAAAGATTTTTATTTTTAAGTAATCTCTTTACCCAATTTAGGGCCCAAACTCACAATCCTGAGATCAAGAGTCACATGCTCCACTGACTGAGCCAGCCAGAGGCCCCTTAAAATTATTTTAAAAGCAAGATTTTTAAAATTGTTGTATTGTTTGCATATATACCTCTAAGTTCAAGTTACTTTCATCTAAGTCATGTGAGAAATTCTTTGTGATGTTAATATTGGTTTAGTCAGAAAAATATCCACTTACTAGATAAACACTGCAAAATTCAGCTTTTATGTTATACTATGTCTATAATTTATTTTTGTTTCTTTTTTCTTAGTGGAGGGGGAAGGGCAGGGGAATTGATTGGATTTAAAGTATGTGGAAACGTAGTTATTTTAAACTATGATATTACAATATTCTGTTCTATTTCCATAACTGTAAAGTAAATTCTTTAACATTGACTTAGAGGAAGTGATTCTCAGAGCTTGATTTCTCTATCTGTACTAATTTAGTTATAAACCTATATGTTGCTGTAGTTCCTAATGTTTTCCTATGTTCTATGTAAAATTCAGCCAAACAGTGACTTTCCAGAGATATTAGAACTTAATCTGCTTGTGATAGACTAATTAGGGTATCCACTTCTGGGAAAGTTAAAATATATGTAAGGATTCTACAATATTCAACTTCTGAATAGAGTGGCCTCAGAGTTTATTGATCATTTAAGTCAATAATGGATAACTCTCTTTCCTGCTATTTTTGTTAACTTGGTTTTAGGTACCTGGGATAAATGATAGCAATACACTGCCTTTGCTTTTGAGAGAATCGCTCATACATAACGTGGGAAGATTTCTTGCGTACTCTGATGACAAAGCACATGCTCTCTTTTTAGACGGCATTACTCTAACCCTACATTGGAATTTCAGCTCTCTTATTGAAAAGAGACAGGTATATTTCAGACTGAAATCTATTTTTTATTGTTTTTTATCTGTGGAAATAGAACAAAGAAAATAAAGTACCACTCTATCTCAATTTATTTTTTGAAGTATAAAATCTGTTAAAAAGCTTTAGTGATCTCATCGGATTTCCTAGCAAAAATCAGGAAGAATGACAAATAATCATTTTTATAAAGGTAACTGATTATATAGAGAAGGGCTGGTATAGAGGGATGGTTGAAAAATGCCCATAATCCATGAAAAGATAACTTTTAAACTAGCAAAATAAAGTTTAATTATTCATCTACTTATTTTTTAAATTGATAATTTAGAGAGCTTTTGTTGTGTTTTGTGTTTGTTTGTTTCAGTTTTAGAATGATAAAACTTACCTTTCCTCTTTGCTTCTTAAGGTAAATCAAGGTCTCAACTTAGGTTGGTGTAAGTTAACTTTTCCCGATGGACAAGATCAGTTAATTCAGATCGAACACCCTGGACCATATGAAAGGTACTGAAAAGCAATTTTTAAAAAACTTTTTTAAAAGATTTTATTTATTTATTTATTTGACAGAGAGAGAGCACAAACAGGGGGAGTGGCCGGCAGAGGGAGAGGGTGAAGCAGGCTTCCTGCTGAGCAGAGAGCCCGACATGGGACTCGATCCTAGGACCCTGGGATCATGACTTGAGCCGAAGGCAGACGCGTAACCAACTGAGCCACCCAGGCACCCCTAAAAATTATTTTCATGATAGTAAATAACTTTTAGACAGAGGGAGATCATATAAACATTATTTAAATGTTATATATATTTTTAGTTTTTCCAGGTAGATAATGTGCATGATGTCATTTCAACAGGTTTCAGAATTTACAGTAATATTGGCATCTAGCATAACTAAATAAATCAAGTCAGCTTTAATCATTTCCATTTGTGTTTAAGTGGTTTGTCAAAATAAATATTTTCAATATAACTGGCTTGCTGTGGAAATTGGACTGTGGACAGCTGTGTTACCAATTAACTAATTAATCGTTTAACTAATTTGAAGAAAGGTTTGCACAAATAACTAAGGTATATTTCTGTAAAGTGGAATAAAATTAATTTGCTGGTGGGCTTATGATGGAGAAGATTCTTGAAATCAGCATTTTATGAATATGCTTTTTTGCTTTTGGTTTATGAAATTTGTTATAATCAGTCAACTTGAAATGTTCTCAACATGTTAGTGATTTTACTTGAGAATATTCACAAAAGAATTGCTTTTTTACCTCAAGAATTTATTTTTCTTTTGGGATTTATTGCATTTTGGTCTAAATGCTCCAACATTCATTGCTAGTTTGAATAATTTGCATCAAAAATACAGTGTCTTGGGGCCCCTGGATAGCTCAGTTGATTAAGCGTCTGACTCTTGATTTTGACTGAGGTCATGATCTTGGGGTCCTGGGATCTAACTTGAGATTCTCTCTCTCTTCCTGAGCCCTTCCCCTCCCTCTGCTTGCACACACACACACACACACACACGTGAGCATGCTCTATCTTTCTCTAAAATAAATAAATTAATCTTTAAAAAAACAACAGTCCTTGGCAAACATTACTATTTGTTTCAGCCCATCACTTTAGATCATTCATTTTATTGACCTTGATAGTTGTTTTGTATATTCAGCGAGTTATATATAATTACACATTTATGTATGTGGGGGGGATTAATGGGTGTGTTCTGGTTTGAATTTTTTTTTTTTTTGGTGGTTTTTTTTTAAATTTTAGAAAGCAAATGCTCACATTTTCATTATAAAACATAATGAAACTTATTTTACTTTGTAAAAATGAAAGGAGACTTTAGACATTTGAATTTGAATTTTGAGTGAAATCCAAGTATCACTTTGTTCTGATACTTAAATCTTATCTTTATTAATCGTGACTATGAATAAATCATTTTATACTTGATGAATAATGAGAAAAACTTGCCTTTTCCATTTCCTTTAAAAAAGATTCAAAAAATTGCCCAGTAAATGCCTCACTTGGGAATTTCTTTATCCTTTTTTCCCAAGTTGTCTTAATGATTTTTACTTTTTAAAAAAATGCTTTTATAAATATTATACAAGCTCATTTTTCAAGTATTTCTTTTAATGTTTTCAATCTAGATATGTGACAGCAGTTATATCATGGTGCAGAAGACTGACCCAGACTAGTCAAAGAGAGATGCCCACATATCCTTCATCTTCCGTTGTTGAAGAAAATTGGTATTTATATTTCTTTTAAACTTCATCTGTGTAGAAGAAACACAAAAAATTAAAAATGTCAAATGGCAAACTCTAAGACTTTTCCTGACAGCTTAAGCTTGAAAGTATTTTATCTTTAATCAGACATCTAATTTATTACATTTCACTGTATTTTTATCTGAAGGTCAGAAAATTGCATTGAAAACTTCATATCAAAATGGGTGACACTTTTATTTATTTATTTATTTAAATATTTTATTTATTTATTTGATAGAGAGACAGCCAGTGAGAGAGGGAACACAGGCAAGGGGAGTGGGAGAGGAAGATGCAGGCTCCTAGCGGAGAAGCCTGATATGGGGCTCGATCCCAGAACACTGGGATCACGCCCTGAGCCGAAGGCAGACGCTTAACGACTGAGCCACCCAGGCGCCCCTGTGGGTGACGCTTTTAATGTGGTAAATTCATCCTGAAAACTTTATGGAAAAATTTAGAGGAGATTTTTAAAATTTTAGTAATATTGAAAGAAATAAAATGTTGATTAACATAATAAACTTTCGGAAAAGTTGATTTTGAAATCATTTCTATCATATTAATTACCTTTCCCAAATTAACCGGGATATCAACAAATAAAGTATTTTAGTCCCTCCTGCGTGCCTTCCAGCATGCAAGGGACTGGAACTGGGCTTCAAAGGAATATTTAGGGAAATTAAGTCATTTTAAGGAAGGAACAAGGACAGAGGTAAAAAGCATATATTGTCCTGTGAAGACAGTGAGAGAACAGTTTTTATGGAGCAGAGCTATCTGTTAGGCCACAGTGTGAGTTTCGATGGGTAGGAATGGGTCTTGTGATCAGGAGAGGAGCTCCGACTCGGTGGAATTATAAGTTCTTAAGTAGAACGAATGGCAGAAGGAAAGGTCACTAGGAGGGTTAGTATCCCTGAGAGGACAATCTGAATATACACTTTTTGAAAGTTTGCCTACACCACTTCGCTTTTCCAAAAGACCTGCATCAGTGTGTACCTGTTTTTCCTTGGACGTACCACCCTGAACACTCCGGATCTCGTCTGATCTCAGAAGCCAAGCAGGGTGGGGCCTCGTTAGTACTTGGATGGGAGTATGTACCTGTTTTTGCTAACCAAAAGAAATCCAAAAAGGATATTCACTTCTAAGAAAAACGGCAAAAAGTGAAAATAGCATTCAACATTTGTTTTGCAGTGAGCTCTTATAGAGGCAGCGTGCACCCCAAGCAGGGAGAGCGGTACCTCCAAGCTCCTTCCCTGGGAGCTACACTCAGCACCTCAGCTTCAAGCCACCTTGGCTTTGAACGTGTCTGTGAGCCTCTGTGTTTTATCTCAACTTATTTTGTGTGTCCATTAGCAAGATGTGTCCATTCGCAAGGTATCAGAAAAAGCCTTAGGTTAGTTTTTGGGTGTGGGAATGATAAAAAAAAGTTTTCCATAAACGTTAATGGGAATTGTTTTTCAGCTTTATACCATTTCAGTTTATGAAAGTTTTCATAGGGACACTCTACTTTTGGATAGTGGAGGAAACCTGTACTGGAAAAGAGGGATACCAGGAACAATTTAGGAAGCTTTAAGGTAGTTTGTCGGGTGTCTTAGAATAGCATGGTGAAAAAAATATAAACATTAAGCCTGATTCTTACCACCTTTTCCTAAGTTACTTAGAGGAAGAGATACAAATCAAATCAGTAGATGTTATTTGAATATCTTAGGTATCCTAAAGATTCAGCTTTCCAGATCTTCCATCCTTCAGCTACAGCCTGTTTGGGAGCAGAAAAGTTGCCCAAGTAGCTAGCAAAAAATGTAGTTGGGATGAAAGGAAAATTGTATATGACTATAAGATTGGTCACTTCATCATTGCTCAGCTGACACGGTTTTTAAGATGCTAGCCTTTTCATATGAAGGCTTTGAAGGGGATAACTGTCAAGACATACTACAAAGTCAGGACGTGAGGGAAGTGCATATTGATGAAAGTAGCTCTGGGGAGAAGCAACAAGGAGCAGCAGAAAGACAGAGGAAGGGGCGCTGGGTGGTTCCGTTGGTTGAACGAGCTGCCTTCAGCTTAGGTCATGATCCTGGAGTCCCAGGATCGAGTTCCTCATTGGGCTCCTTGCTCAGTGGGTAGTCTGCTTCTCCCTCTGACCATCCCCCCCATGCTCTCTCTCTCTTATTTTCTCTGTCAAATAAAATAAGGAAGGAAGGAAGGAAGGAAGGAAGGAAGGAAGGAAGGAAGGAAGGGTCAAGGAAGAGTAGGGAGAGGAGATGCAGTCCCTGACAATAGCTCCATTTCCCTTGCAAAGCCTAAGACATCTCCACTGTGATTTGTTTTCTTGTCAAAGAAGGTGGGTTGAAGGAAGAGAAGTGATTGCACAATGAAGAGCTACCTGAATTTATTTCAGTACTTTTTTTCCAACTCACCTTCTATTATTAATTTACTGATTCAACTTTTTAATAGGGATGCTAGTCAAAAAAATAGAACAGCAGATAGTTCACAAGAAGTTGGTTCATCATATGAGCAACAGCATTAAAGGTAGTTTGTATTGTTTGCTTATGGCCAGAAAAATATGTCATATGTGGGGAGAAAAAGGTGTTTTGCAATGATGAAGAATCAGCAGACTTTGAAGTAAGTCATATCCAAGTCTTTACCACAGATGCTTAAAATGCTGTAAGATCTCTTTCATTCTCCATCCATAGACTAGAGTACAAGAGTGCAAGCTGACAAGGAGGTGCGTGTGTCCCACTGGAATAAAGCCAGTGAAGCAGACCAGTTCTGTACCCCTTTGTGAACTGTGAAGAGTATTCTAGTGACTTGAATAGAGAGATCTTTTAGATATTAAAGTCCTCGTTAACTTTGCAGAGAGCTAGTTGAGTTACACTATTTTCTAGTTGGGTCCACTGCTCTTATTTCATTCTAGCTTAACGAGGAAAAAGAACACACATGTAAGAGATTCTGCTGGAGTTGTACACATTTAGCTCTCTGCCCCAATATCTGTTTCTGTGGAACATGGTAAGAGTTAATGTTCATCGTGTTAACCCTTCCAGCCAAGGAGAAGAGAATGTTAAGTATACTGTGTTTAAGAAAACATTAGGTAGTCTATTCCAGAAGAAATTTAATAGAAAATACTTATTATGTTTTGGGGCGCTTGGGTGGCTCAGTCTGTTAAGCGTCCAACTCTTGATTTTGGCTCAGGTCATGATCTCAGGGTTGTGAGATTGAGCCCCGTGTAGGACTCTGTTGTTAGGCATGGAGCCGGCTAAGATTCTTTCTCTCCCTCTGCCCCCCACCCTCTCCTTCTAGGAAGGAAGGAAGGAAGGAAGGAAGGAAGGCAGGCAGGCGGGAGGGCGGGTGGGCATGGGATCGAAAGGAGGGGAGGGGATGGAAGGGAGGGGAGGAACAGAGGAAAGAACGAAAGAAGGAAAGGAAGGAAGGAAAGAAAAGGGAAGAAAGGGAGGAAGGACAAACGAATTTATTATGTTTTGACACCTAATTCAACTGTGTAAAATCTTGGCTCTCCAAAACTGTTTCCTAAGAGTTCCATATAAATGAAGTCTTATTATATGTGCAAAGTTCAGGAAAAAAAGAAAAACATCCTTTCTCCTGAAAAAGACAATCTAGGTATGAAGATCAGAAAATTAAAGACTTCAAGAGAAGGTATTGCAGATAAGTATATGATTAGTTAACATAAGGCTATAGGAACCAAGGAAGGAGAGAGGACTCCTTTCATAGAAGTGATAGGATTTTACCAGGTTTTTTTTTTAAAGATTTTATTCATTCATTTATTTGAGAGAGGGAGAAGGAGAGAGTGTGTGCATGCACGTGCATGTAGGAGTGGGGGGAGGGCCAGAGGAGGATGGAGAGGGACAAGCAGACTCCCTACTGAGCATGAAGCCTGGTGGGGGGCTTGATCTCAGGACCCAGAGACCATGACCTGAGCCAAAATCAAGAGTCAGCTGCTTAACCAACTGGACAACCCAGGCGCCCCCAATTTTAGTAGGTTTTTAAAGTTTGAGGAGGAAAGCAGAGGGAATGCCAGCTTAGTATTAAAAAGTTGTAGCAGGTTGGACCTGTGGGTGCACAGGGTCCTAGAGGAATGGGGCCTGGCACTCCGGCAGGGTATGGTAGAGGGAGAAAAGAGCATGAAGGCTTAAACAAAAAGCCATGATTTAGATGTGATATCTAGATTTTTCATTCCGGTTTGTTTTTGTCTTTTCTTGGTTAGATACCAGTCTTTTAAATTCTTGCATTTTAGTGAGAAAGCTAACTTTTCGTGAATGTTAGCAGCTTATTGACTTAATATTTGCAAATGGTCTGTTTGGGCAGGTAAAATTAGGTAATACAAGGTTTCAAACAGGGCAATTTTTTCCCTTTTCATTTCCTTTTTTTATTAACTGTATAATGTCCCTCAAGTTATGGCAGTGTACCTTGTTAAATTTCCAAAGTGTACCATTTTTTTTTTTACTGTGCTTCAAATAAATAGAAAAAATGGTTATAAAAAAAAAGAGTTGTAGCAAGAATGCCTATTACCTTCAAACATCAATACTGATTCAAAAGTCCTTGAGGTGGGGACTTTAATTCATTTTCCTTATTCATTAAAAGCATTCAAATAAGTATCGGTTGAGTCAAGATGATGTGTTGCTAAATAAAGCCAATAGAAAGAGAATTCTTTTTTTTTTTTAAAGATTTTATTTTTAAGTAATTACACCCGACATGGGGCTTGAACTTACAACCCTGAGATTAAGAGTCACACGCTCCACTGACTGAGCCAGCCAGGAGGCACCCCTATAAAGAGAATTCTTTTCTTTTTTTTTAAGATTTTATTTATTTGACAGAGAGAGAGACAGGCAGCGAGAGAGGGAACACAAGCAGGGGGAGTGAGAGAGGAAGAAGCAGGCTCCCAGGGGAGGAGCCTGATGCGGGGCTCAATCCCAGAACGCCGGGGATCACGCCCTGAGCTGAAGGCAGACACTTAACAACTGAGCCACCCAGGCGCCCCTATCAAAGAGAATTCTTAACTTCTGTGCTCTTCTATCTAAAATTCTGAACTTTATTTTTTTCATTTATTTTTTAAAAATTTTTTATTATGTTATGTTAGTCACCATACAGTACATCATTAGTTTTTGGTGTAATGTTCCATGATTCATTACTTGCATATAACACCCAGTGCACCATGCAATATGTGCCCTCCTTAATACCCATCACTGGCCTAGCCCAATCCCCCATCCCCGTCCCCTCGGAAGCCCTCAGTTTGTTTCCCAGAGTCCATAGTCTCTCGTGGTTCGTTCCCCCTTCTAATTACCCCCCATTCATTCTTCCCTTCCTTCTCCTGCCAATCTCCCTGCTATTCCTTATGTTCCATAAATGAGTGAAACCATATGAGTGTCTTTCTCTGCTTGACTTATTTCACTTAGCATAATCTCCTCCAGTGCTGTCCGTGTGGCTGCAAATGGTGGGTAATTGCTCTTTCTGACGGCTGAGTAAATCGAGTATGCTGATTTGAAATATTGTGGTATAAAAGAATCAGACAACTATCATGAACTTACTTTTTCTTTTTCTTTTTGCACAGGTCTGTGGCTTCTGAACTTGAAAAGATAAAGAAGTTTAACTGTATCCTTTAAACTGAATTTATTGTCCTGCATAATTACTCCCTTTCCATTCTAGGCCAAAATCAAGTCAGATGCTCAACTGACTGAGCCACCCGTGTGCCCTGCATGGGTTTGTTTCTAGGCTCTCTATTCTGTTCCACTGATCTATGTGTCTGTTTTTATGCCCATGTCATACTTTTTTGATTACTATAACTTTGTGATATAGTTTGAAATCAGGAAACATTATGCCTCCAGCTTTGTTTTTCTTCAGATTGTTCTGGCTTTTTGGGTTCTTTTGTGGTTCCACAGAAATTTTAGGATTGTTTATTCTATTTCTTGGTAAAATGCTGTTGGAATTTGATAGAGATTGCATTGAATTTGTAGATTGCTTTGGGTGGCATGGACATTTTTACATTAATTCTTCCAGTTCATGAGTACAAAGTATCTTTCCATTTATTTGTGTCTTCTTCAGGTTCCATCATAAATGGAAGTTCCATAAATGGAAACTTTCAGTATATAGATCTTTCACCTCCTAGCTTAAATGTATTCCTAGGTATTTTATTCTTTTTGATATAATTATAAATGGGGTTATTTTCTTAATTTCTGATAGTTATTAGTATATAGAAAATAATTGATTTTTGTATATTGATTTTATATCCTGAAACTTTACTGAATTTATTTTTTTTCCAGACAGAGAGAGAGAAAAGGGGGGGGGCAGAGGGAGAGAGAGAATTTTAATTTTTACTTTTTAAAAGATTTTATTTATTTGAGAGAGAGCATGAGAGAGCACAAGCAGTGGAGAGAGAGAAGCAGGCTGCCCATCGAGCAGGAAGCCCGATGTGGAACTTGATCCCAGGACCCTGAGATCATGACCTGAGCCAAAGGCAGATGCTTAACTGACTGAGCCACCCAGGTGCCCCTGAATTTATTAGTTCTGAATTTAACAGTTTTTTGGTGGGGTCTTTAGGATCTTCTGTATATAATATCATAGCATCTACAAATAGAAACAGTTTTACTTTTCCAATTTGAATGCCTTTTCTTTCTTTTTTTTGCATAATTGCTCTGGCTAGGACATTATGTTGAATAACAACGGTGAGAGTGGGCGTCCTTGTCTTATTCCTGATCTTAGAGGAAAAGCTTTCAGTTTTTCACCAGAGTATGATGCTAGCTGTGCTAGTCATTCATGGCCTTTATTATCATGAGGTAAATTCCCTCTATACCCGGTTTGTTGAGAATTTTTCTGCATCTATTGAGATCAGATCATTTTTATCCACTTTGTTAATGTGGTGTATCACATTGATTTTCATAAGCTGAACCATCCTTGAATTCCTGGAATAAATCTCACTTGATCATGGTGTATGATCATTTATATATACAATCTCTACACCCAACGTGGAGCTTGAATCCATGACCCTGAAATCAAGAGTCAAACACTCTTCCGACTGAACCAGCCAGGCACCCCTGTAATTTTTTCTTGTAGTGTTTTTATCTGGTTTTGGTTGTCAGGGTAATGCTGGACTTATGAGTTATAACATATCCCCTCTTCTATTTTTGGAAGACTTTGAAAAGGATTGGCATTAATTCTTATTAAATGTTTTTTGGAATTTACCAGTGAAACCAACTGGTACTGGGCTCTTGTTTGTTGGGAGGTTTTGGATTACTGATTCAATTTCCTTATTAATGATTGGTCTATTTAGATTTTCTATTTTAAGATTCAGTCTTGGTAGGTTGTATGTTTCTAGGAATTGATCTGTTTTTTCTAGGTTGTCCAATTTGTTGGAATATAATTTCACTTATTTTTCTTATGAAACGTTTTGTTCTGTACATTCCTACCCTATTCATCTAAATTTCTTTTGTGATTTTTCTGTAATCCTATTCAAATAATAAAGTAGCTCTGGATCAGAGGACAGGTTTCTTTCCACTCTGTTTTGTTTGTTTGTTTATTTACTTATTTATGTGGGTGAGGGGCAGAGGGAGAGAGAGAATCTTAAGCAGGCTCCATGCCCCCAGGGGTGCCAGGGTGGGTGGCTCAGTCAGTTAAGCGTCCAACTCTTGATTTTGGCTCAGGTCATGATCTCAGGGTTGTGAGATCAAGCCCTGCATCAGGCTCTGTGCTGTGCGTAGAGCCTGTTTAAGATTCTCTCCCTCTACCCTCCCCCACATCCCTCTCTTTAAAAAAATTAAAAATATACTGCACAGATTATTTATATTCCTATCACTCCTACTTTTGTTCTCTTATTCCCATATCACTCTTCACTTAAAGAAATATTGAGATTTTGATTCTTTTATCTCCTGCCTATCACCAAACTTCTTTTTTTTTTTTTTTAAAGATTTTATTTATTCGACAGAGACAGAGACAGCCAGCGAGAGAGGGAACACAAGGAGGGGGAGTGGGAGAGGAAGAAGCAGGCTCATAGCAGAGGAGCCTGATGTGGGGCTCGATCCCATAACGCCGGGATCACGCCCTGAGCCGAAGGCAGACGCTTAACTGCTGTGCCACCCAGGCGCCCCCAAACTTCTATCCAAATACACATAGATACTCTTTCCTTTCTTCCTCTCTTATATCTTAACCAGTTTCTTCACCTATAAGTTCTGAAGTACCAAATCTATTACAAATCCAAGAGATCTTCCTAACAGAGTAATAATATTTTAATAGGAAGACCAGGCTTTCTGAAATTAAATGTACTTATATAATGAAAAATGTGGGGGAAAAACTCCTTAACTAAGCAACTTAGTTTTATTGGAGAATAGTGGTATCCTAAACCATATTTCTAACAAAAAAAACGAACAGTCGTCTGATCATTATGAACCAAAATCTCCAGAAACCTTGCTGGAAGAAGTTAATGAAAAGACAGTATCAGTGGCATTGAAAAAAACCTCTGAAATCCTTCAGGATATTGACTGTCTTCTATCAAGTTCTAAAAAGTAAAAAATGGAATTATTATAAACCTTAAAGATGTTTCAAGTGACTACTATAAAATTACTAGTAAGCCAAGAAATTATATATATTACTTCTGTGCAATGATATGAAAAATGACATTTAACTTTGGAGGTTACCTAACTTGTAAATTTTAAATATATCTTTATAATGTACTTTATTAATAAAGAACTGTTTTAGAATTTTGAGCAATTTCTTATTTCAGATTTATGAGAAAATTTTATAAAATTATAGTGGCTGTTTTATCTTGTGGAACATTCACTATTAATCCTCAAGGGTTTTTTTCTTTTTTAAATGTGCAGAATTGTGTGCATTTGGTCATTTGCTATTTGGTCTCGCCAAGTATTTTTCAACAGAACTACCAAAAGAGAATTAGATCTTTATATATATATATATACAATATTGTATCAAGCACTTCAGCAAAGATCAAATCTTATCTGAATTGTCTCATTAGATATTTTCATTCCTTTTGAATATCTGGAAAAAATGTATACTACACAAATGTGTGAAACTAACATAGCTCATCAAAAGTGCTGTTTATTGCAGCCTAGTGCTGTTTATTGGGAAAGCACAAAACCACACATCTTAAGAGACTTCAAGATTAGACCAATATAGTAGAAATGTTCTAATTAACTTCTGAATTTCTAGAAAAGACCAGCTTCTTGACATAAAAGAGAAGAAACAACAGAGGAAACAAGGAGAAAAAGAACAAAGCAAGCAGAGTATAGATTAGGAATGATAATGTCAATGATTTGAATGGGCACAATGTTCTCTTGTTAGCTCTTCTCACTCTGGGCTCCTTACTACTTTTAGGTTTCAGCACAAATTATCACTTCATCTGAAGGGCTCCCCCACTTAGTCTCTATTACATCACCCTATTTATTTCCTCTACAGCACATACTACAGCCATCTAACTTTTCTTTCTTCCATAAAGTCTTTCTATAGCCTGTTACCAAGCACAGTGCTTCGCACATGGAGCATTCAGTGTGTTGTATAAATCAATCAGTGCCTTTGGGCTGTACGGTGACTACAAAGAATTGTAACAATTTCATTGTTTTGGTTGCAGGAAGCCATCCATGTTGTTCTTCAACAGCTTTAGAAAGCCTGGAGTATGAGACATGTACAATGCTGCCATAAGGGCAATGCGAAATTGTTACTGCATTCAGACAAACTGTCCTTAACATGACTAACAGACCCCATATTGTGGTTAATGTATTCTTTTTAATTAGTTTTTAAACTATGTGGGTTAAAATGTGTATCATTTTCCCCCTCAGTTGAGTCTTTTCCACTGGCTTCTAAGAACCAAGAGTGACAAGCAATGAAAAGTTCTATCACTGAGAAACTGAGCCACACTTTAGGTTTCTGTGAGAGAGGCGCCTAGGAGTTTCTTGAGATGGAAGATCTCACTTTTTACTACAGAATTGTCTTTCAACTGTAAAACTAATATAATCCCACTAGTGCCCTTACTTTCCATCTCATCCTTGTTTTGAGAAACTGTAGGTAGGAAGAAGAAAGCAATGAACCTTTTGAGACTATCCTAGAGCCAAGGCCAAGCTAGATCACCTCCTTAGTGCTAACTCAGGCAGGAAGGCAGACTGGGACCTGGCCACGGTCCTATTAAAAAGCTGCATCTTGGGGGCGCCTGGGTGCACATTGGTTAAGCGTCTGCCTTCGGCTCAGGGCGTGATCCCGGCGTTATGAGATCAAGCCCCCATCAGGCTCCTCTGCTATGAGCCTGCTTCTCCCTCTCCCACTCCCCCTGCTTGTGTTCCCTCTCTCGCTTGCTGTCTCTATCTCTGTCAAATAAATAAATCTTTAAAAAAAAAAAGCTGCATCTTGAGTCCGGTTAATTAGGGTCAAGCTCCCTTTTATGCAGTTTTTTTTCCCAACTCCTGTGCGTTTAGTAGTCATGATTATACGGTCCAGCCCTGTCATTGCTGCCACAATAAAGTGTAGCGCCCACGTCCGCCCACAAAGTGGCAAAGAATAATTATCAAGAAATCCCCAAGGGGGCGTTGGAGCGCTATGAAGGAGCCGCAGATCTGCACGATCGCGCGGTCCCTCCATCTACTGAAAAACTCCGGCGCCCAACCTGAAAGATCCCGTAAAGGAAGCCGGAAATTTCTCTACCCCTTCGAGACCCAAGATGGCCCGTGGCTCCTAGCTCAAGTGTCTGGATATAGGGCCCGTGCATCCGACATTAGGTGAGGTCACTTCTCCGTCCCCAGCTTCCCAGCCGCAAGTAAGGGTGCGTTGTGCGTCTGTCGGCTGCTAAGTCTGGGGCACGGCGCCGGCAAAGCCAAGAACGAATGCTCAGGTTTGACAGGAAACCAACAAGGTACTTTACACTTCTCACCCCGCTGTCCCAAAGGTCTCCTTACGGGGGACAGCGGGAAGAACTCGTGCTACCCACCCCCTCCACCAAATAACAGCGAGCTACCGGTTCTCGTCCGTTAGGAATGGGGCCAGTATCCCGGCGTCCTCTCCGCCGTTTGGGGCTGGAGTCGCTCTGGCCGGCGTCCGGCGTCTCTATGGTGCCGGCCGAGGGGGGTAGCGGGGCGGGGCCGCCGTTCGCGCTGCAGGCTTCTGGCTGGAAAGTCGAAGGTGGGCGCGGCTGAGCTCCGCAAGGGCCCGGGCGGGAGGGGGGCGGAGTGGATGCCCCGAAACTGCGACCTGAGGTGGGAAGCCGAAGCTCCGGGTTCCAGATGGGGTGGGCGTGCAGGGGCGGCCAGTGCGCGGGAGCCGAGAGCCAGCGGGGTGTGCTTGACCGCCCGCACTGTCTGGCGATCCCGGGATGTGCGCGAAGCCCCGGAGTGTTCCTCCGGCTTCGTGGAGCCTTCGAGATTCCACAGGCACCCAGTCCTCGCCTAGGCTCTGCGTCCCTGGCGTTTTCCTGGCCCAGGGCGGGGTGACGGGGGTCTGGCCGGAGTTGCCCATTGCCGTCTTTAACAGGGCTCGAGAGTCCTACGTGCCCCGGGTCCCAGGAGGCGTGGATACACTAAATGTGAAAGGGTCCCTTCCCTGCCTGGGAATTGCTGCGTTCCTTTGACGCCAGGGCTTCCTGCCCTATTTTCTTCATCGGCATTTTTAAATTACTGCATCACACCAGCCTTGGGAAAGAATGATTTGGGGAATTTGCTGAGACTTGATATATGTTTTAATTCAGAATTGTATGTTTTATTCCTAACGGGAATAAACATTTTAGTTCCTAATAGTTCAGAATTGTATGTTTTATTCCTAATGGGAATAAACATTTTAGTTCCTAATAGGAACTAAACATTTTATATTCCGGCTCTGTGGAACTGAGTAGGATTTGTGTTTCTTTCCTTTGCAAATTAGCTGTATTATATTTGGCATCTGCTTTAGGTATTATGGCATTAACAATTAAGTATATTAGAGGCGCCTGGCTGGCTCAGTCGTGGAGTGTTTGACTCTTGAGCTCCGGGTTGTGAGTTCGAGCCCCACATTCGGTGTACAGATTACTTTAAAAAATTAAAATTACAAAAAATTAAATACATTAACTTTCACAGCACTGACATTGAAAAAGACTTATTTGTAAAGCAATACTAAAGGTAGTTATCAGATTTTAGACTGCTTTTACCTCCAATTTTTGTAAATATTTGTGTGATGGGAGAGTAAAGCAGATGATACTTTGGGAATTTGTTCTTTGTTTTGGCAGAAATATTTGTCTTAAGATTATTAACAAACTGTACAATAGTGTATAATTAAAGTAACTGGCTAATTATGTTTGTGGAGGTAAGATTACTACTATGTATACTTAAAGGCCCCATAGTTGATGACATTTTACTGTAATGGAATGAGGTGTGGCAATTTGACCATTGTAGAAAGTGGCTGCAAGTCATAAGGACATGTTAGGCTATTATAAGATAAGCCATCCCCAAAATATTTTTAGTTCATAGGCTGAGGGTTGCTTACCTGCTTACCCATTGGATTAGTATAATAAAATATTTATTAAATACCTTCAGCACATTAGATTTTATGCATGAGAGGCTTAAAAGAAAATTATAATTACTACTCTTAAGGGAACTGCCCAACAAAAGTATGTAAAATAAACATAAATTTATTTTTACAGTTTTTGAGGTTCCAGGGTCCATTCTGTTTGTAGGGGAAGGGTAGGAAGTGGAAAAAGGAAGAAAAAGGTATGAAGAAAAATGGGTATACTTGGGTGTCTTAGAGACAATAAATAAAAGGCAGTACACTTATTAATGTTCTTTCTCCCCCCCAAAAAATGTTTTTTTCTTATCCTCATACTCAGAATCTAAGACAAGGATGTTAAATATATGCACTAATAGAGTGAAATAGATGTCAGAATTGTGTTTCTGGGACCATAACTATACCTTTATGAAAATGGAAAGAAAATTGTGTTAGATACCTATTTCTATATAACAAATTACCCCAAAACTTAGAGGGTTAAAACATTGAATGAGTATTATCTGTGTCTGTGGGCTAGGATTTTGTAAGAAGCTTAGCTGGGTGATTCTGGCTCAGGAGCCCAAGCAGTTGTAGTCCAGATGTGTGCAGGGCTGCAGGCATCTAAAAACTTGACTGGGGCAGAAGAATCTACTTCCATGTTCACTCAGCTTTTTGTTCCTCTCTCGTCAAGCAAGCTGTTTTATACTTTCCATTTATAAAATGCATTTCATGCTGCCCCATTATGTGTACGTGTTCCTATTCACAAACCATGATATAGTTATATTATTATAAACAATAAGGTTTTCTTTTTCAGGTCACTAAATTTGGATCATCATTTAAATACTTGAAGTGATCTTTTGATGTTTCACTTTGCTCATAACACGTCATTAGCTACCCCGTCTTTTTAAAATTTGAACTTACGTAAAACACAAGGTTAGTAACATTTAAATATACTTTGGGGTGATAAAAATTGTTTCAAGGGTAAAAGAAGATGAGTGTAATGCAGTGGCTTTATAGTGGCATCATGCAATCTGTAATTAAGTGGATAATGACCTCTATTTGTCCCCTTTCTGGGATAAGATTTGAAAATAAATTTGTAGTAAATGCAGATATGAGCATAGCCTGAGTGGCAGTAGAGCTTTTCTGTTGAGCTTCTATGTGTGTCCAGCCTACATTCTTACACGCATCCACCTGAGTGGCCTTCTTTCTTCTTTGGGCTAATTTGCAGGCCACAGCTTCCTGAAGGAGGGAATGTTGCTGCTAGTGTAGCACTCTCTGGCGTGGTCATTAATTGGCATTTGTGTGTCCCAGTTCCCATCCAGCTAAGTGGATACTGGCATCTATCTTTGGTTCAAAAGGATATTTTATAAACTTTAAAATTATTTGCACTGAACCTTTAAACATGTTGACTTCTTTATCCATGCAAGTGTCAAGAGTTTATTTTGCAAAGTAGAAACAAATGATTCATAATGTATGGGACTGTAAATCCTGAGGTTTATAGAAAGGTTTCATGACTTGGAGGTATCTTTTGCATTTTTTACATTTTGGTCTTGCTTGAAAGTACATTGAAATCACTCATTTCCTGATCCTGGAAGAATCTGTAGACTTTAACCCAACCTCAGTTCCTTTCAGAACAATTTTCATTATTGCAAATGACCAAGAATTTGAGGATTGTTGTAGACTCCATTATCATTAACAAAATAGTTGTTCTGTGCAAAGCAAGTCTTCTTCACAAGATGAAAGAATTAATGGAATCAGCTTATTTCACCTGGAGATGTAGAAATCTTTTGTACAGGCTTCGCATGTGTCAACTAATACATAAATAGGAACAAATTATTTTTATATTATGAATTTGACTTACAAGAATTGTATAAAATTTTATTGTTTATCGATGTTATCTATTCTAATATTTTTATTAATACATATAATGTTATAAGTATGTTTCTACTTTTCAAAAATTATACTTTTAAGAGACTGACTCTAGCATCATGGTCTGAGTTGTTTAATGACTTCTGACTAACTTCAGAGTAGCTTTATTTGTTTTGTGGGTATAATAGTAAGACTTTGAAAATGTTTTGGGAATTATGGGACGCCTGGGTGGCTCAGTTGGTTAAGCATCCAACTCTTGATTTTTGGCTCAGGTCATGATCTCAGGGTCATGAGATCCAGCCCTGCACGGACCCCCGCATCAGTCTCCACACTGGGCATGGAGCCTGCCTAATATTTTCTCCCTCTCCATCTGCTGCACTCACCCCAGCGCCCCCACTCGCGTGCTTTCTCTTTCTCTTTCCCCTCTCTCAAAAAAAAAAAAAAAGAAATGCTTAGGGAATCAAAGAAAGGGGAAAAAAGTACTGATCATATGTAAGCTCGTGAATGAGATACAAGCCAAATGTACAGTTTTCTGTATTCTTAAATGTGTATTATATGTACGTATTTTTAACAAAAATTAATATTTTACATATTTTATAGGCTACCTTTTAAATTTTAATACGTTGAGCATCTTTTCATGTCAAAAAGATGGAAATAGTGATTTTTTAATGGCTGCATAATTGTGTGGCATTTATTTCACTAGTCTCCTATTCTGGACAGTTTCTAATTCTTCCTTATGAACAATGCCATGCTGAAGATCCATATGTATTTGAATCTACTTATTTTCTTTGGATAAATTCCTAGAATTGAAAATGCTGAGTCAAAAATATTTGCTCCTTTTTGGGGCACCTGGGTGGCTCATTTAGTTAAGTGTCTGCCTTTGGCTCAGGCAATGATCTTGCTCTCTCTCAAATAAATAAATAAAATCTTTAAAAAAAAAAAACTTGCTCATTTTTAAATGATTTTTGATACATATTATCAAATTGTCCACTAGAAAATTATACCAACTTATACTCCTGCTAATACACAGTACAAGAGATAGTTTCCCTACCATTACTAACAGAAAGCATTAGCAATCTTTTGTCAATCTTACATTGAAATCTCATTGTTTTAATTTAAATTCAATTGATTGCTAATAAAGTTGAAACCCTCTAATAATTTTTTTGATCATTTGTATTTCTTCCTTTTCCAAATTGCCCTTTCATAGACATTGCCCACTTTATTATTGGGATATTTATTTTGCCTCTTAATTTTAAGAGTGCTTAATAAAGTAAAACTCCTAATCTTTCCCCTCATAAAGGTTCTAAATTTCCTCCATTTGTCTTTAACTTTGCCATGTATAAGTTTTACATTCTGATGTAGTCATGTCTATCAATATTTTAAAAATAATTTTGAGCTCCTCTGTAAAAGTCAAGCCAGCTGGCCTATGTAGACGTCTGTTTACAAATTCATGTAAATATCCCAAACTTGATAACCAAACTACAAAAGCTATCTAATAGAAATTTTCCAGGCAGCTAGTCAACAAAACTGATTCCCTTTCTTAACCGAACCAGGGAAATATTCTATTATATTGCAAAACTCTGATCCATGTGGATGTGACATTTTAAAACCTGGAGTTGTTTGATTAAACGACTCTACTGTATTAAACTATGCACTGCACCGATTGAAAGCAGATGATCCAATCTCAGGTTTCACCTGGTGATTGACTTCTCTCCGGTACTACTTAGCAATTGAAACCTAACAGACTGACCGCTTGTGTGGACTGCTCTTCCTGTCCATCATAGTATATTTGTGAGTATGCTGTTCTAATGCAACTGGAAGAAACAGAGCCACTTTCTACAATATGTGCTGAGAAGGCCAAATACTGTCTTTTCCAGCCTCCCTTGCAGCTAGTCATGCGATGGAGGCCCAGCCGATCGGACACTCCAAATATTGTATGAGATCAAGTAAACAATCACTGCCAGGAGTCTTCGATGGCAGCAGCAGACAGTGCAGCACTGTGCAGTGCCGGTGGTAATATCCGGTGACAGGTTAGGCAGGGTAAGCTGTGCTCAGTGGTGGGGAGGTCTCTACCACATCAGTTGTCTGGTGTCATTTTCACTGAGATGCTTGAGGCATAGCTTTGAGGCCTGATTCTTGAAACCTGGCAAAACTGTGATTTCCCAATATCCTTTTAATAAATTTGGGGTTTCTTTTGCCTTTACTGCCAGAGTGTTTTCTTTTCCATGCACTTAAGAATCCCAAGGGATACAGAATCAGGGTTAAATAATTGTTCCTCTACCAATTCAGAATTATATACGCATTCTCCACTCCCCCATACACATGCTTACTCGATTTCTGGACTTTGTATTCACCCTTCAGTACTTATGTTACTCTGCTTTTCCAAGTTTATTGGCATTAACTCTTTTAAATGAAATTTAGAAACATTTTGTGAAGTTCCTAAAAGGAAATCCCTTTATGATTTTAATTAGAATGATATGAAATTTATTGATTCCACTCGAGGAGAATAACACTATCAATGTTGTCTTCTTACTCAACAAAATGGCCTGGCTCTTGTATTAGTTAAGTTCCATGAAAGAAGCAAGCTACTTTGCCTGGGATTTATACAGGGGTTAGACGTTCTGTAATTGTGGGGGCTGGGAAAGCAGTCAGGGCAGACTCCTGCCTGAGTCTGTTGTTGAGCCTGGAGCGGTTACAAATCAGCTAGGTAGACGCAGTGGAGAAGGGAAGGTGGGTGTGGAGGAGAGCAAGAACGGAATGGAATCTGCGTTGGCTTCTCGCCAACTCCCGTTTTGATGCTGTGGGTGATCTACAGCACAGGCTAGCGCTCTTGACCCCGGGATTGCACATGCAGACAGGATCTGGAGAAGCTGGAGGAGCTGGGGCCAGCCCGCTTCCCCATGCCAGCAAGGCGAGCTAACAGATCATGTCCAAGCTCCACATGCAAGAGAGAACTATTACAAGAACTTTACAAGGAAGGGAATTCTGGAAAATGTGCTTCCAACTAAGCTGAGCTGACATACTATGAAGCCATCAGAGTTCTAAAGAACCGATTGATCTTTTGTGGCCTTTAATACAGCTTTGTTGTTTTCTTCATAAATATTTCCTGTTTAGTTTATTCCTTGGTATTTGGGTTTTTATTGCTCTTGTGAATGTTTTTTCCCATTTTTTTCCTTATAATGATTGCTTGTGTATTATAAAGATTATTTTAGTATTTATCTTGAATTAGCCACCATTTGCAACTTTACTTCTTACGGTTTTCAAAGACCATAGACAGCCATTTCACTTGCGAACAAATGTAATTATCTTTTTCTTCCTGGAAAGGTAATGATATATTTTCTTTCCCCCTCCCTCCATCCCTTCTTTGTCTCATTACATAGAATGGAACTGCCAGAACAATATTCTAATAGCTATACTGTTTCTAACTTTTAAGGTTATGTTTCTTGGTTTTCATCATTTTGGTTTCTCGTAAACTAGTGTTTCTCAATGTTTAGTGAATATAAGAATCACTTGGTATTCATACATGCTAAAAATGCAGATCCCGGGGTATTTTATATGCAATTCCTACTGGATAACAGATCCAGTGTATGAAGATTTTTCATGAATTAATTCCACACTTACTTAGCACTTAGTGTGCATGAAAGGTGTAGTAGTGAACAAAGTTGACTGAGTTCTTGTGCTCTGAACTTTTATTTTCCTTCCTGAAATGTGTACAGAGCATAAATACTTGAAAACAAGTTTTTTGGCTCTAAAGGTATTACTTGCACCACCATTTAAGCTTAGTTTCTTTGAACTAACTAGGCCACTCTATTTTTTTTTAACCAGTTTAAAAGTGGTGAGTTACATTGCATTGTGGTCAGAGAATTTGGCCTGAACATTTACAGTTTTTAGATTTTATTGAAGTTTTTCTTGTGGATGAGTAAATGGGTAGTTAACTTTTGTAAATGTTTCATGGACATTTGGAGAGAATGTGTTTTTCATGTAAAATATGTAATTTTAGACCTGAATATGAAATCAAACTTGTAACTATATTATTTAGATTATCTATACCTATTTTTGGCTACTTGATATAATTTACATATTTTACTGCTTTGTGGTTTGTCATGTAAGCATCTTTTTTTTTTTTTTAAAGATTTTATTTATTTATTTATTTTTAGAGAGAGAGCAAGAGTTCCAGAGAGAGCATGAATGGGGGGAGGTACAGAGGGAGAAAGATTTTCAAGCAGACTCCACTCTGAGACCGAAGCCCAATTCAGGGCTCGATCCCACAACCCTGAGTTCATGACCTGAGCTGAAATCAAGAGTCAGACGCTTAACCAACTGAGCCACCCAAGTGCCCTGTAAGCATCTTATATAACTTTATTATGACTTGAATATTTTATCCCTTTTAGTCCCTCTAAGTCTTTTGTCATGAATTCTGTATTTGATTTTAATCTTACTATGGCTGCTTTATTTGGCTTATATATTCTAGATATATATTTTCTCATTTCTTTTTTTTTAATTTTTATTTTGTTATATTAGTCACCATACAGTACATCCCCAGTTGTTGATGTAATGTTGCATGATTCATTATTTGCATATAACACCCAGTGCACCATGCAATACGTGCCCTCCTTACTACCCATCACCAGTCTATCCCATTCCCCCACCCCCTCCCCTCTGAAGCCCTCAGTTTGTTTCCCAGAGTCCACAGTCTCTCATGGTTCATTTCCCCCTCTGTTTACTCCCCCTTCATTCTTCCCTTCCTTTTACCGATCTTCCCACTTCTTATGTTCCATAAATGAGTGAAACCATATGATAATTGTCTTTATCTGCTTGACTTATTTCACTTTATTTTGTATATGGCTGAGACTTTTTGTTTGAGGTATTTTCTTATGAACAATAACTTAGATGTTTCCTTTTGTCCCAATCTGTTTCTTTATAGGTAAATTTAATAGGTTCACATTTATTGTGGTACTTGTGTTTGATGTTTGGTCCCTTTTGCTCTTTTGGGGGGGTTGGGATGATGGTAAAATCTTCTTTCATTTTTTTTCTTTTCTGTTTTGCTGTACTGATCAAGTTTTTTAAATTTCTCTTCTCTCTCCCTAGTGATTTAGAAGCCCTGTTCCTCCATCCTTTCCCCCCAGATATTATATATAGCTATTATAATTTCTAAGGCAAAATTATTGAAATTAATAATTGTCACAGAGGTGCCATAATTTAGCTTATGTAGAATCCTACAGTCATGATCCTTTTTTCTCAGAGCTTTATTAATGTTGCCCCACAGTATTTTGGCATTTATTGTTGGTATCAGTCACATTCTTCTTTTGCAGATACCCTTTTGGGGGGGGGCAGGATTTGGAGACTCTAAAGGATTTTATCTTTATTTTTTGAATTTATTTTTTCTTTCAGTGCTTAATTCTTTGTCATTTTTCCCCCCATCAAGCTTTGAGAAAATTCTTCAAAAATGTTCTTATTCACTAATTGTGTTTTTTGAAGCATTCGTTTTACTATGCATTATTCCTGTTGAGCTTTTATTTGGGCAATCAGGTTTTTCATCTACATAAGCTCTTGTTTTCAGCTCCTTTTACATGAAAGCCTGCTGTTGTTATTGACAATAAAGTATATTTTCCTAACTTTTTAACATCTTTGTTGGAGTATAATTGATACATAATAAACTGTACAATATTTAAAATGTACATTTTGATACATTTTGATGTATATATGAAACTATAAACCATGAAACTATCACCACAATCAAGATAATGAACACATCTGTTCCCCCAAAGTTTCTTTTTTCTTTTTTTTTAAATATTTTATTTATTTATTTGAGAGAGAAGACAGCCAGCGAGAGAGGGAACACAAGCAGGGGGAGTGGGAGAGGAAGAAGCAGGCTCCTAGCGGAGGAGCCTGATGTGGGGCTCGATCCCAGAACGCCAGGATCACGCCCTGAGCTGAAGGCAGCCGCTTAACGACTGCACCACCCAGGCGCCCCCCCCAAAGTTTCTTTATGCTCCTTTTTTATCCTTCCAGCCCCCCCGATGTGCTTTCTGTCACTTAAATTGGTTTGCATTTTCTTGAATTTTATATAAGTGGAATCGTGTTCTGTACTCTTTTAAAAACATTTCCAAATGAAGATTTCAAATATATAGAAAAGTAGAAGATACTATAACGAACTATAGTATATCCATTACCTATCTTAAACAATTATAACATTTCCCATACTTACTTCATTTATTTACTTTTTAAAATTAAGACTTTATTTTTTATTGCAGTTTTAGGTTTACAGAAAAATTAAGCAGATCGTACAAAGTGTTCCCATGTGTTACTTCTCCCTCTGCACACATTTCTCCTTATTATTAACATTTTGCATTAGTGTGATACCCTATTACAGTTAATAAACCCACATTGATATATTGATTGAAGTTCATAGTTTACATGAGGGTTCGTTTTTTGTGTTGTATAGTTCCGTGAGTTTTGACTGTGTACTCTGTTTTTCTTTTTGATTTGGTTTATTTCATTAAGTATTATTTTGAAGTTCATCAGTGTTTTTGTATGTATTGCTTTTTTGTCTTTTTCTATTGCATGTTTTGTTTATCCAGTTGGGTTGTTTCCAGGTTGGAGCTAATGTAGATAAAGCTGCCGTGAACGTTCGTGTACAAGTCTGTGTGTGGATGTACGCTTGCATTTCTCGCAGGTAAATACCTAGGAGTAGAATGACTGAATCTATGATAGAAGGATGTTTAACTTTTTGAGAAACTGAAAAGTGGTTTATCATTTTAAATTTCCTCCAGGCAGTGTATGAGAGTTCTGGTTGCTCCACATCTTTTCTACATTTGGGATGATGAGTCTTTAATTTTAGCCATTCTAATAAGTATGTCTTATATCTCATTGTGGTTTTAATGTGCATTTCCCTAATAATTAATGAGGTTGAGTATATTTCATGTGCTTGTGGATCACCTGTATATCATCTTTGTAAAGTAACTTTTCAGATCTTTTGCCCATTTTTGTATTAGTTTATTTTTCTGTTACTGTGTTTTCAGAATTCTTTGTTCTAGATATAAATCCTTTTTCAAATATGAGATATGCAGATATTTTCTTCCAGTTTGTGGCTTGTCTTTTCATTCTCTTAACATAGTCTTTCAAAGAGCAGAGGTTCTTAATTTTGATGAAATTCAGTTTATTAATTTTTAAAAAACAGATCGACCTTTTGATGTTGCTTTTAAGAACTCTTTGCATAACCCAAGGACACAAAAATATTCTATGTTTTCTTCCAGAATTTTTATAGTTTTATGTTTTACTTTTAGGTCTGTGATCCATTTTGACTTAATTTTTGTATATGGAATAAAGTATGGTTTGAGGGTCATTATTTTTGCATGTGGATATCCACTTGTTCCAGCACCATTTGGTGAAAGGACTGTCTTTTCTCTATTTACTTGCTTTTGCATATTTTTCAAAAATCAATTGACAGTGTATGTGTGGACCTATTTCTTTTTTTAATATATTTTTTATTTTCTATTTTTTTTTTAAGTTGGCTCTACACCTAGTGTGAAGCCCAACATGGGGCTTGAACTCACAACCCTGAGATTAAGACCTGAGCTGAGATCAAGACTCAAGTGTTCAACCAACTGAGCCACCCAGGCACCTCTGTGTGGATCTATTTCTGATCCCACTTTCTATTCTGCTTCATTGCTCTATTTGTCTGTCTTTATACCAACACCACGCTGTCGTAATTACTGCAGCTGTGTAAGACTTGAAATCAGATGGTGTAAGTCCTTCAACGTAGCTCTTCATTTTCCCAAGTTGTTTTCCTGTTCTAGTCTTTTGTGTTTCTCTATAAATTTTGGAATATATGTAATGAGCTATGAATAGTTTTTATTACAGAATGGAAGTTGAATCATTCTTAATACATCATTTAGTTTTTCTTTTAGTCTCAGAACTAAAAACAATACAAAACAAAAACTTCAGGTATCACATAATATTGATAACTTTAACTGGATAAATGATTTCAGTAGTCTATGCCAGGTAAGTACGCAGCACAGAATTATGATTGCCTTTTTATCAATTAAAGTTCTGTGGTTAGAGGCAACAGAAAAGCAAAAGGGATTTATTGGAAGATGCTGGGGTAGCTCATAGAAGTAAAGGGTAAGCTGTAAGGGCAGCTTTGAGAAACTTCAAGACTGAACCTGAGAAGTTGACGTCCTTACGGTTCTTTTTTCTTTGGCTGCTCCATGTAGTGAAGCCCAGCTCTATAAGAAGAAAAGGAACACTCTCCCACCAGCTCCATTTAGGAAAATTCTAGAAGGAGGTTTGATTGGGTCAGCCTGGGTCACCTTAATTAGCAGATTATTTATTACTAGCCTAATCACTACTGGAATTGATGACTAATTAGTAATTATGAATTAATTACTTCTACTGATAAGAGAGACAGGAATTCTAATTGGTCAGCTTCAGAGTTTGGATATTGTGATGAGCAGTTTTCCTAAAGGAAGGAGATGCTGTTTTCAGAAGTTTGGAAAATAGTTGCTGGGTACACGGACACAATGGATGGCCACTACCATGTAGCACACGTTGCTGAGAAATAGATCTGTTTGATGACCTCAAAGTAATAGATTGCAGTTGGTGGGCTTTCTTAAATTCACCTTGATACATACTAACACGTAAACTGTTGTTCCTGGAAAGCTAACCTGTTCTCTTTGGGGTGCATAGCATATTGTATAAAACATGTAAGCAGTACAATTTTGTTATACTTGAAAGTTACTAGGAGAATAGTCTTAAATGTTCTCACCACATGCACAAAAAGGTAACTGTGAAGTGATGGAGACGTTAACTAACCTTACTGTGGTCATCAGTCCACAATACGTCTGTATATGAAATCACAGTATACACCTTAAACTTAGCAAGTGTTATATATCAATTATATCTCAATGAAGCTGAGAAAAATAAAATGAAATTACTGACAACGGTAAAAAAAAAAACCACCAGTTTTTACAGCTTGGTTTTGTATTTGTGAAATTATTGCTGATATTGTTTTGCTTAAATGTTATATGGCATTATTCTTTTCCTCTGCTTTCTATTTTAGGGTGACTGGGGATGTGAACCAGAAGAAGCTGCTTGTTTCCTGATGGCTTTTAGTGCACACTGACGGGGCGTCTGAGATGGCATCTGAGGCTGAGAAGACCCACGCTTTACTCCAGTCGTGTAGCACCGAGTCTCTTATTTCCAGCCTCGGTCTGGGGATATTTTGCCTCGTAGCCGACAGACTTCTTCAGTTTTCAATAATTCAGCAAAACGACTGGCTTCGCGCCCTGTCAGATAACGCCGTCCATTGTGTGATTGGCATGTGGTTGTGGGCAATTGTCATCGGAGTCAAGAAGACAACTGACTTTGGAGAAATCGTTTTAGCTGGATTTTTAGCCTCTGTTATTGATGTAGACCACTTTTTTCTAGCTGGATCTTTATCTTTAAAGGTAAGAAGCGTATAAGTTTAGTTTTTCTGGTCTTTTAATTTCTGTAGCGCCATTATAGTGATCTTCACAGCATCACTTGAGAGCTAGGGAAGATTATCCTTATTTTAAAATAAGAAAGCCCATTCATCCTTTTTTTTTTTTTTTTTTTTTTTTTTTTTTTTTTTTGAGCGCTTAGTACTTCCCTGAAGGTGAACACAGACATGGTGCTAATCAAGTTATTGGCATCACCAAGTGCCAAGGATGCATACAGAGCTAAGGACTCAGTAAAAGTACCTGAGGAGTTCGGTGCTGGCTTTACCAAGGATGGCACTTAGCGAAGTCTTGAAGGAAGCATTCATCAACTGGTTTAAAGTAATGGGGGTCATTCTCAGGGCTCTCCTGGGTATTTTTCCACAGTTCGTTCTTCAGGACCACACTGAGAATTTCCCCCTTATTCTTCATATCTCACAGTTCGTATGCAGCTTCTGAGTGTTCCCTAACAGGGGAAGAGCTTTAAGATGATTCCTAATCCTGGGGAATGACTCCACCGGAGTCATTCCCCAGTCCCTTGTGGGGCCAAAGATGTGCATTTCAATGGGCTGATTAGGCCACAGTCCCTGGTGGAGAAGTTTGAGGGATTTCACTGCGGTGTTTAGCTGTACAGTGGCCTGTTAGCTTTGCAAATGAACGAAGCTTGAAATACGGCTCACGTATTTTCTAAATGTCAACAGATTTGCCGCCCTTTTCCGTGTTTATGATGTGTAAGCACTCACAACAGGGCTGTGCTTTGTTCAGCACCGGTCTGGAACAGTGCCTGGTCATCTAGTTGGCGTTCAGTAAACACTTGTTGAACGAACGAGAAATGATGACCTGTTCCTTGTATGTGTCACATACCAGGTATTTCTCAGAGGTTGTCTCACTTATTAAAAAACTTCAGTAAGGAATCAGTAATGCCTGATTAAAGACAAACTTTAGCTTTTTTGCTCTAAGTGGAAGCAGAATAACATTGTGTTTGAGATTGGAATCAGTAGACATGAGTTTGAATCCTAGTATGTGGTGTTAGCAGAGCACTTTCTTCTTTAAGTCTCAATGTCCTCGTCTGTAAAGTGTGGATTCTGTCATTACTGACCTCATGGGGCGGTCGTGGGTGTTAAATGAGCACGTTAAAGGACAGATCCCAGCAAATAGTTCACAATAAATGTTAGTAGAGATTGGGAGAAGCTATCAAGCATCATAAAAAGTGTGGTTCATAAATGCATTCATCTAGAATTTATCGTAATTTTTAAAAACATTTAGGCTATGCACTGTATTTATTCTTTGATTCACTTAGAAGCAGTAGTGTTGAGAATATGAGCCATCGAGTCAGACAGACGCAGTCTACACTTATTCACTGCACAACCGGGGGAAGCTACTTGGCCTCTATAAGCCGCAGCGTCCCCCTCTGCAAAGTAATCCCTAACCCATGCGACTGTCGTAAGGATTAAATGAGATGGTGCACATAAAGTGTAGCACAGGGCTGGTATCAATCCTTTTTTTAAGTGAAATATGAACATTTTTTCACATTAACTGTAAGATTGTGTGTGATCATCAGTTACAAATACCAAAACGAAAATAAGTATTTATGATACTAATTTTTAAATATCTCTTGTTCCTTCTGTTTGTAAGTGATCTATTTTTACTTCCTTGATTTTATGATCATGTCCTTTTCTTCTTTCATTATTTTTCTATGAATGAAAAATCTGGGTTGAGATTTTACACATCAGCCAAGCAACAGAAATTTCTTGTTTCTTCTTTAGCATCTATTAATATAAATAGACTTTACAAATGAAAGCGTAAAGAGTCAATGTCCCTTCAGACATCCAGAGCATAACTGCTAATCACATCAACTTCAGACTGTTGCTGTCTTCCAAGGAGGGATTACCGCAGGCTTCCTTGTCCGCCCTGCTGTTGAGGAGCGTGGTTCCGTGTGGCTGTGGAGGGAAAAACCCAGGTGGAGACAGGGATGGAATAACAATACAGAAATGTGGGGCGCCTGGGTGGCTCAATCCGTCAAGCGTCTGCCTTCGGCTCAGGTCACGATCCCAGGGTCCCGGAATCAAGCCCCACATTGGACTCCCTGCTCAGCAGGGAGTCTGCTTCTCCCTCTGCCTGCTGCTCCCCCTGCTTGTGCTCACCTTCTCTCTCTCTGTCAAATAAATAAATAAAATCTTAAAAAAAAAAAAAAACAACTCAAACAATACAAATGCTATGTGTTCTGGCGAAGTAGAAATAAAACAGCTAAGAATATGGAGAAGGGATAGGAATGTGGCATAAACTCTTTGATGGATGTTCAGTCAGTAGGTGAGAGTTAAAGACACTGGTTTAAGGGTCATGTGACTTCAGATGGTGCCAACGTACAGTGTCTTTGACGGGTGCCTTGTATTTTAATGGTGGGAAGGTTATGCCTCTGTTTTTTTAATGGGAACCTAATGTTTTTTTTTTTACTCCCCCTTTTCCTCTTTACCACCCGGTGTCCAGATGATTCCTCTCCCTTCCTTTTTGCCGTCTTCTCCCCCAGAACCAATACCTTTTAAAGCCTTGAATCATGCATGCTTTCAAATCCTTGCTTTGTAGCCAGTGCTCTCATCAACCAGGACCCTTTTCAGTGTTTCTCTTTCTAGTGGTAATTTTAGATCAGTCTTAGGTGCCCCCGTCTTTCCTGGCTTGTGGTGGGAGCGTGAGAGAAAGTGCGCTGACGTGCTGTGTATTTTAATAGTTTAGAGTATTTGAAGTTTTAGGCGCTCTCTGCCTTCTGTCTGTGCTGAGCGGGGTTTGGTATAGTTTTATTTGCCCTTGTCTGTAATGTTTTTGAGGATGTGCGGGGAGATTCAGATTTAGGCAATCTTCACTGCCCTCGGCTTCCTTTTTATTTAGAAAGTATCTAATTGAAACTTAACCTTTACAGTATGTGAGAACAAAACCTTACTCAAGAACCCTTCAGGGATTAACCCTGAAATTTTCATTTGTTTAGTTACTGATTACATTTTTTTGTAACGGTTTAAAGTTTTTACTGGAGTTTAACTCAACTTTTAACACTTATTTAAAATAATATAATCTTTCTAAATGTTGTCATAAGTGCATTCTGAAAATATTCAAGGCAAATATAAAGTGGTTACAACAAAAACATTTCCCTTTCATGCCCTTATTAATAGAATATTTTATGCAGTTGTGAGATTTTTTTCAATGCTTAGAGGCCCCAGATAAACTCCAAATACACACAAACCATACATTTGGAGTATAAATTACATTTGTATTGTGACTTTTCTAAGCAAATAATAGGAAACTTTAAAAAATTAATCACCATGTCCTTGAGATCTTGGTTTCATTGTTAATGCAGAGAATATCCCACTCACTCTTCTTTGCTTTCTGTGTAACAGATTTAATACATGTGGCCTAGAAAATGTTCCCATTGTATTTCTAATAGACGCCTAGAAAATGTTTTAGAATATTAAGAAGCATTTACCAAATTTTGTTTGCCAAGAAGGAAATGATACCATAGCTACTGCTCTCCCCGGCAGGCTGCTTTGACTCTTCCACGAAGACCTTTCCTTCACTGCTCTACCGTCATACCGGTTGTGGTTGTGACCCTGAAGTTTACTATGCACCTTTTCAAGCTCAAAGACTCATGGTGCTTTCTTCCCTGGATGTTATTTATATCCTGGACCTCACATCATATCCGAGATGGAATTCGTCACGGCCTGTGGATATGCCCATTTGGAAAAACTTCTCCGTTGCCATTCTGGCTTTATGTCGTCATCACCTCCTCTTTACCTCACATCTGTTCGTTTGTTATGTATTTCACAGGGACCAGACAAATGATGTCGTCAAAACATGGAATCCATATTGACGTTTGAGGTAACTGTGTGTGCGTCTTAGGGAAGCAGGTGGTTCAGATGATGATAATTAAGGGTGGCTGACATTATCAAGTGAATTTTTAACAGTATATTATATTAATTATTATAATTCCTGAATCCTCTTGCTCAGGAGGCATGTACACTTTTTAAGAAAAAAGTATATATTTGTTGTAATTCTACTTCTCTCTTCTCTAACCTCTAGTACAATATTAGAGTTTCGTTTATTCCGTGATAGATTTTCTTTTTCTGTTTATCTGGCTTTACTACTAGCTCTAGTAGATTGATACCCAGTTAAGTATTCTGGAGGTATGGGTTCAAGGCAGTCCATTTCAGGATGAAAAACAGATCAAATCGTGGGGTGACTAATTTGTAAAAAGTCAGCATTTGTGTCCACGTGTTCTTGAAATACCGGAACAGTGAAACAGCCGAAATAAATGAAATCATGAATAAGATGTGTAGTGAACACTCCCGTTTCTCTATTTCATGTATGTTGATCCTGACTGAAGTTTGATTGGCCAGCTATGTTAGTGAGTTGTGATTACCAGCAGAATCTGTTTCAGCGCCCTTGTGAGACATCACTCTACTCTCCATAAAAGATAGTGACTAACAGAAGATCTAGATTATTGTTTCAGGAATCACCTTAGGAAGTAATTATTGTAATATGTCGACTGTGGTAACATCCTACTCAAGTATTATTTTTTTAGTTTCTTTGTCCAAAAATCTCATGTGTTAAGGTTTTAACTGTTCTGAAAAACATAACTAAGTTTAACAAAATATTCGTTAAAAATTAACAAAATATTGATACTTGGCTTATAACCATGGAATTTGAATTGACACAAAAAAGAGCTTACCAGTTACTTCAAATGTAAAATCCCGAATGTGCCATTAAAATTGTTTTAGTTGCAGCCAAGTTGTTTACACACTGTTTTAAAATTCATCAGTTAAATAATGTTTAAATATCTGCCTGATACTGAGAAACAAAGCATATGTTTTTCAAAATGAAGGATTTTTAGGACATTTGCTTTTTCCTTTGTTCTTGCAGGTTGATCTGTTAAAAATGATTAACCTTTATTAGAGAAGGAAAATTTAGTTGCTGTAAAATTTTACACTTTCACAGTTCAATGTTACTTTGATATAAAAGTCAGTGTCCTAATGGCACTTGCTTTTTTTTTTTTTCAGTATCCTATGTAGCATTTGCTGTCTTTAGATTTTCTTACACATTTGTGATTTGTAATGCTAGTGATTGTGTGCCTTACTCTCTGAGAAATGCTGAAGCAATGCCTTATCCAAAGCATATTTTTCTTATTTATTAGGTTAAACAGAGCTCTGTAAATCGTTGTAAAGTTTCACGTTCTTTGGTTTTTCTTTTTGTTGTTAACCAGTCGGTTGCACTCTATTATGTTTTAGAATCTGTTATCTTTCAAGAGCAATTGTGTCAGTTTGGTTGGTATAATAAATATTATATAGTGGGGGTAAATTTGAATAAGGTAGAGATTTTTTTAAGTATATAATTTCCGAAATCCATGGAAATAAAGCATATATCTTGTATCACTTTTTCTGACTAAATGATGAAACTCTACTTTTTTTCTTTCTCCATATTAGACAAAGGAATGCCATTAAAATATAGGGCCTTATTTAAGAATGTCACACTGGCATTTTGGGGGCTGTTCTCTAACTTTTTGTATTAGAAGGGAATTCACTTTGCTCGTGACTCCTTGCTTAAATAGTACAAATTTTAAGTGTGGTTTATCCTTGTTCCTTCCTCTGCCATCAGAAATGCTCCTTGTCCTCTAAATGGTCTATAACAGCTGTGGTTGTAACCTTTAGAAATATAACAGCCAACTTCCCATGCCACCATTTTGTTTTTTAATCTTATTGAAAAAGTTTCTGTCAGTACAACATTATATTGGAAATTGGAGATCTTGTTTGCATGTATGTGTTTTCTCCATCCACTAGATGTCCTCCATTCACTTAGTGGAGGCTGGTCCACTGATCTGACCTTCCAATCTACTGTACTCTTGAGGCATGTTAGTTATGCTAACGACTCAGAAGAACTTCCACCATTAGACTGTTTTCTACTCATCCTCACCTCCTTTCTTCAACTTAGGCAGCCATCATCACTACCTCCAATCAGGCAGACACTCCCTGGCTCCTTTTTCTTTTGCAATTACTTAGTTTCCCCCATTTTCCCAACTAAAAAGGAGAGAAAATAGGGGCTATTCTGGTCCTTGCTCACTACTGTCATGGCTAAGCCTTTTATCCACCATAGTTCTCCGTTTCCTTCATTTGATAACCCAATATATTACTCATTCTCAATCTTTACCCTCACAGGCTACCCTCTAAGACTCACTTTCACCTTCTTTGATGATATGAGCACCTGGATCTCTTTCTTCCTTTTATTCCAACCCTTGATTTTACCCTCCGTCATCAGATGACTCACGTGAATATTCCTTTCTTCAACCACTGACTCATCAGCACATCACATGAGCCAAGCACCAGTACAACAGTCCTCTGTACCTCTGTAGGGGACACCGCTCATTGCTGAGATCTCAGACGTTGTGTACTTTTTCTAGACCAGTGGTTCTCAAACTCTAACATACATCAGAATCACCTGTAAGACTTGTTAGAACAAGGATTGCTTGAGACCTACCTCCAGAGTTCTGACTCCATAGGTCCCAAGAATTTGCATTTCCAGCAAGTTCCCAGTTGATATTGTGAAAGGTGAAATGGAAATGGGGTTATTTGTGTCAAGGGTTTTAAAATGAAGCCGGGAGGCCATTAAGGAGGGGGCCCTTTTGCACGTCCTCACTGGTGGAACCATGAACTTTTGAACTGGGCCAGACTGCAAATATTCCAAGGACTCAGGCTGAGCACCTGCAACTTGCTGTAGTCAGAGGCTTTGCTTCACAATAGCCTTAGTAACCAATTACACTGGTCCAAGAGTAGCTTTCTGCCCTCAACACCAATAAAAACTTACTTGTAAACAATCTATACAAACTTTACTTTTTTGCTTTAAAAACCTGATTTTTCTCTCTAATGGGACATTATTTGGGTTACTACCCAAATTTGTGTACCCCGAATTTCAATTCTTTGATCCCAAATAAACATTCTTTCTTAATTATCGCCTGCTGAAAGTTTTAGGTTGGCAATAGGGTACTGCTGTTCAGGAACCACACTTGAAGAACCATGACAGTAGACCCATCCTGTTTCTTTAACTTCATTCCCTTCCCTCCTCTTCCTTGAGCCAACTCTTTGCCTTATCCATATCTTTAATTTTTCCCTACCTTCCTTTGCCGCCAGGTCCGTCCAGTCCTGTGCTAGGTACATTTAACTCTGTTCCTGTCCTACCTATGCAGTGCTAGAGGTTACTGTTGACTGTTTCAACACTCCAGTGCCCAGCTGTCTCATGTGTTATCCAATTAGCCAACCCAGAATAATCCACATAGTCTGCTTTCCCCAGTTCTGCTTGAGGCCACGCGTCTTTATTACAAAACCCTGTTGATTTGGCCTGCTACCTAACTTCAACTGCATATTTAATAATACTTTACTTACTGCTGAACAATTTTTTTTTCAAAGATTGTACCAGACAAGACAAGCCTCAGAGTATCTGCCCCTGTTGGATCCAGCCCCAATCCAGGAAGCTCACAGCATTCCACTGATCTGAGAAATTCATACTGATATTCAATCTCCACGGTTACTTTGCACTTTGCATTAACCTACGGCATTGCCACGTGTGTCCCCTTGGCATTTCTTTACTTCCCAGAAATAATGACACTAATTAAAGTGTTTCTGGGGCATTTTACCCTTTGCCTGACCTTGCAAGCAGTTCTTTGGCTTACATACCCAGCAGCGCTAAGTAATGTTGCTTCGACATCTGGCACCAGGAGGGGAATGTCAAAAGCTCTTATCCCCATTCTGATGCCCCTCAGTACTCTGTGAGCTTTCAAAGAAAGCACCCATCTGAATTCACACACCCTCTCTCATTCAATATTCATTTGCCTTAATTCAAGCATCGCCCAGGTCCCCAGGTCAGCAACATTGGCGCCATGCACGTAACGTGGAAGGCAGAGAGACGATTTTCCCGGGATACCTGAGTGGTGCTAACTGAAGCATAAAATGTGGGATAGTGGTTACATAACAGACCGCATGCAAGTGTGACATATCTAAATGACACCAGTCATACCTCACTACCCTCAGCTTTTGCACGCACCCACAGGGAATGCTTGGAGCTTTTTAGAGTATTCATGAGCAACCCTGGTATAAGGACCCCATTGTGTGCTCTAGAGCCCTGCTCTTCTTGGAGAACCGTGTGTAAATACTACCCTTCCAGCTTCCTGGACTGCCACGGCTGTATGTCCAGAGTCTGTAACAATCATCTCTCTGTTAGGCCTGGCCTCCTGGCCAGGAGAGACTCTGGTGTTTCTCTAGATGCTAAACAGATTGGCACAGGACTGTTCTTTGTCAGTCTGGCTTCATGAAGGGTGGCATAGAGCCCAGGCCAATCCTTCTGGAAAGGTCTCTGCCATTCCTCAGGTGTGAGACCCAGAGCCAATCACTCTGTAAGCCCTCTGCTCCCATCTTCACCTATCGATCCAAGGGAGATGGGATTAAAAGAAACGTCAGGGGAATCTTTGAAAGGGTAAAAATACTACAGAAGAGTGAGAAGGAGGAATGGAAGAGAGATGGGAAGCCTGTCTACTTGGCCTGCTTAGGGGTTATAGGGTACATGCCTGTGTGTCCCGAATTACTCTTCTTTTGCTGCTAGAACAAATTACCATGATTTTGGTGGTTTAAAACAAGATAAGTGTACTGTCTTACAGTTCGTTACGTCAGAAATCCAAAACAGGTCTCACTGGGTTAAAATCAAGGCATCAGCAGGGATGTGTTCCATGTGAGTTCCTAGGGAAGAATCTGTTTCCTTGGCTCCTTCAACTTCTAGATGGCTGCCTACACCCCTTGGCTAGTGGCCCTCTTATTCCGTCTTCAAAGCCAGCAATGGTAGGTCAGTTTTCTTCTTCACATGTGTCTTTCTGATCCTCTTTCCATTGTCACCTCTCTCTCGGGCCGCAGCTGGGAAGATTCTCTGACTTACGGACGCATGTGATTAGCTTGGGCCCAGCTGAAAATCCAGGCCAAGTTCTCCATCTCAAGTTCTTTATCACATTTGCAAAGCCCCTTTTGCCAAGTAGGGTAATCTATTCACAGGTGCCAGGGATTAAGACATGGAGGTCTTTGGGGGCCATTCTTCTGCTTACCCCTAGAGATTTTTAATTGTTGTTTTGTTGCTGGTGGTTTTGTTTAATACGAGCTAGCAGGACACCTCTCACATACTTAAGACTGCTCTCTTGATCCTGTGTACTGGACTGGAATCTAGCTCTGATGTCTTTGGGCAAGTCACATGTCCTTTTTGGGCCAAAGAGGAATAGGCCAGATATCTTCCAAGACTCTCTTCCTGCTCTTTCTATAATCCCAGCTCATTGTCCCAATAATGGTGGGGCTCCTCCAGTTCTGGGGAGATAGCCTCCAACTTGCCTTGCCACAGTTAAGTTTGTTCTTTTTTCCTTTGATATTGACACTGTGGTTCTATTTGTCATCTATTTTCTCCATGTAGAACTGTTGAATCTTTGTACAAACTCTTTATTCTCCATGAAAAAAAAAAAAAAGGTTTAAATTCATGAAATCCTTGGCCAGTTAAACATCCATAGTTCATTTGGGTGAAAATGAATACAGTATTTGCCCTCATACAACACGGGATCAGTTGGCCAGTAATGTGTTCCTATTCTGCAGCACGCCTTGTATTAAAAATTAATGTTCTGGGTGCCCGGGTGGCTCAGTTGGTTAAGCATCTGCCTTTGGCTCAGGTCATGATCCCAGAGTCCTGAGATAGAGTCCTGTATTGGGCTCCTTGCTCAGCGGAAGGTCTGCTTGAGATTCTCTCTCTCTCCCTCTCCCTTTGCCCCTCCCCCTGTGCGTTCTCTTTCTCTCTCTCTCTCTCTCAAATAAATAAATCTAAAAAAAAAAGCAGATTAGGACACATTTGGGCATTTACCACTTATGATCAGTTAAAGTAAAATGCTCAGTTGAGGCAAGTGATATCTTGGAGTAGTAGCCCCAGGATGTTGGTTAGGGAGCAACCAGTGCAAAGATATGTTAATGGAAGGGATAGGACTTTCTCGTCTCACCAGCAGTTCAAATGGGGATTAATCTTGGGGTGCTGACCCAACTATGGCTGTTACCTTTCTTCCCCACCCTTACCGTTTGCTGAGTAGCAATACCTGGGCAGAGGAGTCAAGGACAGGGATGCAAATCTGCATGTCACCCCAAGGCGCCTGTGAGGATCGAGGTGTGATTATTTCCATAGGGAGGTGCCAGAGCAGAGCATGGGGTGAAGACATGCTACAGGGAGAAGGCTACCGAAAGGGAGACAGAAGCAAGAAGAGATAGGAAATGATGTCCCCCCTAAGGATCCCTCTGAAGGCCCAGGGAGAAGTCCCTGCAGTAGGCTCAGGGGATAAGGCCTTGTCCCAGAGAAAGAATGGCTCAAACAGGGCCATTCACTCTGAAGAGAAATGAGGAAGCACCAGGAAAATTGATGGGTGAGTGACTCTAGACGTTACCAAACTTTCTTGGCTTATGGTTGGTGTTCTTAATGTCAGTTTTTCACCATACCACTCGGCCAAAAGAAATATCAAACAGCTCCAGTTATTTAGTGAGATCAAATGACTTAACAGTAGTAGCTGGGGTTGTCCAACAGATCCTGTTGTTTTTCTCAATAATTTAGAATATCCCACAACACCCCTAAGAGTTCATCCCAGCACCCCAGGGTGCCTTGGGTTTAGGATTTTCCTTGCTAACTTGAATGCAATGGCAGCCTTCTTTCTGAGGGCCCGGGTGCTGGGAAGCATCGGTCCCAGATAAGACAAAAACCCAGCTGGAGACCTGTAAGGGTGGTTGTCTTGATTTTACCCACTTGAGAGAGAAACAAAGGACTCACCCTAAGGAACAGAGAAGGATGGACCCTCCCATAGGAACTAATGTTGTTTCTCTTTCTCTGTTCTTCTACCAGCATGGGTTTCTTGAGGCCAGAGTCATTGTCCGCATCTCTTACTCTTTCCCTAGGGCTCTGCTCAGTGCAAGGTGGAAACGCAAACATTCTATTGAATAAATGAATGACTGGATGGTTATATTATATTTATTTTATCCTTCCCTATTTTCTGAGAAGGTAAGAGCTGACATGTCCTAGACAGTCCTACCTCAGGAATCTTCCCTGAAATTTCAGCCAAAAGAAAGAAAACATAATTATTCAGGTTCAAAGCCAGCAGCAAAGACCTGATAGGAGCTTAAAATTTCATTTGTTCTCCACCCTAAGGGAAATGTAAGGGGAATAGGTGATCTAGGAGTATAAAAACATTACTGTTTTATTATTTAAGATTGTGGGGCCTTTTTCTTGATGCTTTTGAAGAAAAGAATAGCTACATTATTGGGATGGTTTGAGTACAGACTAGCTCTGAGATAGAGGAATCAATTGATCAATCTTTTGTGGAAGACCGAAAGCAATATTGGGGGTCCTCTTGTTCCTCTAGAACCTTGCCAGTCACCCCTGAGAGGCGAGGTCTATTTCCCCTGCCCTTCAACCTGGGTAGGACTTTTTGACTACCCTGATTAATAGAATACAGTAGAAGTGAACCTGTGTACATTCCAAGATAGGTCATAAAGGGCAATACAGCTTCCACCTGGCTTGCTCTCTCACTCATGGGGTGCTTGCCCTTGGAAACCCACCACCATGCTGTGAGGAAGGCAGACTCATCACATGGAGAAGCCCATGTAAGGAACAACTAAGGTTCTCAGCCAACAGCCAGCATCAACTGCCCGTGCAGGGCTGAGTGAGCCCCTCCAGATGATTCTAACTTCCAGCCTTGAACCACTTGGGTGACGCTGAGTGGATCAGGTGTGAGCCATCCCCTGCCTGAAAAGCAGACTCATGAGCAAACCAAATGCTGTGGTAGTTTAAGCTACAAATGTTGGCATATTTGTTATTTAGCCTCAGGTATTGGAACATGAAACCCTTTTTTTACCACTGTCTGTGTTTGCCAACAGAACTCGGAACACAGGCTGCCTGGCTTGCATTGCTAGCTCCATCACTTATAAACTCTATGACCCTGGGCAAACGATTTAAATTTGTGCCTCTGTTTCCGTATCTGTAAAAGAGGAAGAGTTCCTACTTCATAGAAGGATCGTCCTGACCATTAAGTGACCTGATACATGGAAAATGTGTGAAACAGTGCCTACTACGAAATAAGCCCTACTTAAGTGTTGGGTATTATTGTGGTGCTGACGATGGTTTTATAGTTGGTCATATTGGTGTGGTAGGCAGAATTCTAAGAAGAGCCTGGGGCCTCGCGCTTCCTGATAGCCACGCTATTGTATAATACCTTTGTCTTGAGTGCAGGCAGGACCTGTGATTTGCTTCTAACCAATAGAATGTGGCAACGATCAACGAATTTTGCAGATGTAATTAAAGTCCTTAAAGTTAACTTTAAGTGAATCAAAGATGCGATTGTCCTGGGTGGGCCTGGTCTAATCAGGTGAGCTCTTTAAAAGAGAATCTGGAGATCAGCAAGTCTCCTGCTGACCCTGAAGAAGAAGCCATCATGAGTTCAACAACTGCAAGGAAATGAATGCCAACTACCCCATGGGCTTGGAAAGGAACCTGAGCCTCAGATGAGACTGTGGCCCTGGCTGACACTTTGATTGCAGCCTTGTGAGATCCTGGTCAGACGGTTTGGTTAGGTCACACTTGACCCCTGATCCATGGAAACTGTGAGCCGATAGAGAAACAGATGTTGTCTTAAGTCACTAAGTTTGTGCTCATTTGTTATTCCGCAATAGAAAACTAAGGTACTTAGTAAAAATTCAAACAATATAAAAGTAGGGGAAGAAAGGGATAAAGAAGGGGGGAGTAATCAGAAGGGGGAATGATGCATGAGAGACTATGGACTCTGAGAAACAAACTGAGGGCCTCAGAGGGGAGGGGGGTGGGGGATTGTGATAGACTGGTGATGGGTAGTAAGGAGGGCACGTATTGCATGGTGCACTGGGTGTTATATGCAACTAATGAATCATCGAACTTTACATCAAAAACCAGGGATGTACTGTATGGTGACTAACATAATATAATAAAAAAACATTTAAAAAAAGTATATAAAATGAAAAGGAGATTTGTCTACCACCCCAGACCTTTACCCTTTGCAGAGGGAACCACTAATAAGAACTTGTGCTTCGTCGTTCCAGAAATCTATGTATATAGAAGCATGTGCATGAATCTGTGTGTTGTGTGTATGTATGTAGTGAAACTCTTAAATCCAAGGATATCTCCATTTTAAATCGACAGTTTTGGCCAAATTAATGTCCTAAGACCGTGCATCAATTTACGCTCCTACGACCTACATATAGTCAATACTTGCTAATACCATGTAATATGAAACACTTTGCTCTTTGCCAGGCTGGCAGGTGAAAAATATGTCTCATTTTGTTGTTTTTATTGGTGTTTAAGTAATTTTGAATAATGTCAAGCATTAAGAAAATGTGTATAAGCGTTTTTATTTCTGGGAACGACATGTTCATATCCATAGCCCATTTCCCATTGAGTCACTGGCCTCTTCCTTATTGATATACGAGACCTCTTTATATAACAGCCCTTTCTCTGTTGTCTTTTGTCTTCAAATGTCCTCTTTCCCACGCACTTTTTTTTTAAGATTTTAATTTATTTATTCATTTAAGTAATCTCTACACCCAATGTGGGGCTCAAACTCATGGTCAAGAGTTGCGTGCTCTTCTGACTGAGCCAGCCAGGTGCCCCCTCCCACACACAACCTTTTGCCATTTGTCTTTTACTGAGTTTTATTTTTCCATTATGGAATTTACCTTTTTTGTACAGTCAAATTTTTCATTCTTTTCTTTTTGATTTCTGAGTCTTGTTTTATGCTTACAAAGTCCTTCCCTGCCCCAAAACTTAAAAAAAAAAAAAACTTCCATATTTCCTTTGGCTACTGCTATATTTTAATTCTTTACATTAGATATTTAATACATCTGAAATTTGAAGCTTCAACTTAATTTTTTCCCACATGGTTAACCAGTTGTTTCAAAACATTCACTGAATAATCCACAGTTTTCCCTGATGTAATGCACTAACTTTATTATATATTAAATTCTCGCAAGCATTATATCTTCTGGATTTATGCATTGGTGTCTAGAATCTCCTATTTTGGTTACAGTAGATATATATATATATATATATATATATATATATATATATATATATATTCTATATATGTATATGTATATATATGTATACACACACACACACACACACACACACACACACACACAGTGTGCTTTAACATCCAGAAAGGCTAGTTACCCACCACTGCTCTCCTTTTTAGGATTTTCGTGGGAGCATTGTTTTTGTTTTTATTAGATTGAGGTAGTGTTCTGCTCTACGATTCCCAGTTCATTGACCAATCTAGTCAAGTCACCTAATTTCTGTGCCTCAGTATACTCAGTATAAAACTGATAGCAATGATATTGGAGTGAATTTGGATTATTTATATATCTGGAAAGCACGAATGCTAAAAAAGGAAACAGTTATACGTTTAAGTCTCAAAAGGAAACTAAAATGTTAACCAGGAATAAGGAATTCAGCGCAAGGGAAATTCCCTACTTTGGCTCTAGGTTCAAACTCTGTTCCCACTTATTAGTCCTACGTTTTTTCTTCCCTGTTTACTTTGGCATATCTGATGCCCAACCCTATCACACATTTGATTAGCTGCAGAGTGTAAATCATGAAACCACAGCCTGGCTTGGCTCTTCTAGAAGCCAGGTCAGCTGGAAGTTGTTCTGTCTTGCCTCTAAAGCATACAGATTTCTGAAATATCTCACACACACACACACATACACACACACACACTCACTCACTGCGCTTGGTCCTAGTTTCAAGCCTATAAATCCTCTGATGACACATATTTTATCACTAATCATCTCCATACTTTAAGGAAAACTCTATGTATAATTTTTTTTATTTTCTATATGGTATAGAAAACAATTCCTCCTGAGAAATGAACATGTAAAATATTTTTACCAGTTAGGTTATAGATACTCAGAAAAGAACAAGAGTAGCAATTGTAGACTTTTGTGGCCACATTGGCAAGATTTCACCCATGTAGTGAAGGCCTGCTTATTTGAGTAATCCAATTCCTTATTCAGTCAACAAACACCAAGCATCTAGTATTTGTTGAGCACTGAACAAGGCACTGGGATAGAATGATGAATAAAACACAAGTCCTGCCCTCACGGAGCCCTACTCTGCTGGAGGAAAGAGGCACACACACAGGTGTTTACAATAGTGTGCAATAACTTGGCAATGTGCATTAAAAAGTGATTTAAATGGGCATACCCAGGGCGCCTGGGTGGCTCAGTCGGTTGAGCGGCTGCCTTTGGCTCAGGTCATGGTTTCAGGGTCCTGGGATCGAGCCCTGAGTCGGGCTCCCTGTTCAGTGGGGAGTCTGCTTCTCCCTCTCCCTCTGCTGCTCCCCCTGCTTGTGCTCTCTCGTTCTCTCCCACTCAAATAAACAAATCTTAAAGTAAATAAATAAATAAATAAGCATACCCTTTGAGAATTTCCATTTCTAAGAATTTAAGAAAATATTGAGATGAATGAACAAAGCACATAGGACCAATTATTATTACATTTCCATAATAGTAATAAACACCAGAAAGGGAACATAGCCAAACTACCTAAATATCCAGCATTTGGGAAAAATCAAGGAAGTAAATTACAGCAAAACCACATGATCGAACACTATTAAACCACTGCAAGAGAGAAATATTACAGATCCGTAAGTATGGCTATAAGAGGACACTTCCTGATCTGTTAACTAAAAATAAATTTCACAAAACAGGGAGTGTTATATGACTCTGGTTTTTTGTAAGAATATGGGGCACCTGGGTGGCACAGCGGTTAAGCGTCTGCCTTTGGCTCAGGGTGTGGTCCCGGCGTTATGGGATCGAGCCCCGCATCAGGCTCCTCCGCTATGAGCCTGCTTCTTCCTCTCCCACTCCCCCTGCTTGTGTTCCCTCTCTCGCTGGCTGTCTATCTCTGTCGAATAAATAAATAAAATCTTAAAAAAAAAAACAAAGAAAATATACTTACAGACAAAAATATCTGAGAAGATATACATCAAAATGTTAAAGAGGAATCATATTTGATATACCCCTTGGTTATGAATGATTTTTATATTTTCATATAATATATTATTACATATATAATTGTATATTAATATGAATAAAAACGATATTTTATATCAATATAAATATTTTACAAGGAACTTTCTTTTTAAGTCAGAACAGAAGTTTGTAGAAACCTAAGGTGTTGAGTACAGTAACAGTGATAAACAGGCATTCTTTCACAAACGTGAGTGAAAAACCTTATATGTGTCTGGCCTGAGCTGCACTTGGGGGAGGCAAAGCTAACTGGAACTTTCCTGCTGTTAAGGTGCAGCCTGGAAGACTAGGGGTAAGAAAGCAAACGAGGAGGGCAGGAAGATGCACAGAGTGACATTGGAGCTGTGCCTTGAAGAATGAGTAGGAGTTTTCTAGGTGAGATGAGAGAATGGGAGAAGATGCTTGTTCTAGGCAAGGGGAATGATAGCAGAGAAGAAACAGGAAAATCAAGGTTGCTTTGGACAGTTGTGCAGTTTGTGCACTGTGGAAGGCAACCTGCTGAGAAAGGACTGGGGGGTGAAAATACAGGCTGGGCTTTGCTTGCCAAGTCATACACTCTGGTTCCGTTTTCCAAGAGGAAGGGACACATCTTCCTCCCCTTTTTAATAGAGAAAAGGAGCTGCTGCTTTTTTTTTTTTTTAAGATTTTATTTATTTATTTGAGAGAGAGAGAGAGCACAAGTAGAGGGGGGGCAGAAGGAGAGAGAGAAGCAGACTCCCCACTGAGTAGGGAGCCTGATGTGGGGCTGGAGCCCAGGACACTGAGATCATGACCCAAACCGTCATGACCTGAGCCGAAGGCAGACGCTTAGCTGACTAAGCACCCAGGTGCCCCGAGAAAAGGAGCTTTTGTTTCTGCAAGTACCTTCTGTCACGCGTGGGTCCACCCAGAGAGGGACACCTTTTCCTATTTACACAAGATGCACTAAGGGCATCATCGGCCTTGCACAAGAAAGTCTTTAAACCCTGATTTGGGAAAGCGATCAGAGGACAGAAGCACACTGCCGTGCGCTCTCCAGAACCATTTTAAAGCACATAATTTGCTTCATATAATTAGAACCATCCTTGCAGGATACTGGAAAACTGTACAAAGTGTTGGAGAAAAACGTGTGGGTAAAATTTTCAGCTTAGCCAGAGTCTGTATCAAAAGCCTTTCAAATACCTCTAGCCTTTAACTATGCAATTTTGCTTTGCAAAATTTATTTTGAAGAATCGGCATAAAGGTTTGAATTATAGAAGTGATCCGATTGAGAATTATTGATGATAGAAAAAAAAATCCACAATCTTAAAGTTCAATATTAAGAGGTGGGTTCAATAAAATACAATACCTCTGTATTATACTCAACTACACAACAGTTGAAAAGCCTGGGTGGCTCAGTCAGTTGAGTGTCGGACTCTTGATCTCAGCTCAGGTCTTGATCTCAGGACTATGAGTTCAAGCCCTGCATTGGGTTCCATCCTGGGCATGGAGACTACTTAAAAAAAAAAAAAAAAAAAAAAAGCATCTGTTCAAGCTGGTTCACTTCCAGACTGGGTGAAACGTCCCAGCTCTGAGTGCGCTAAGCACTTGCCTGTACTGGCACTTAGCAGACTACTGTTATGGTTTGCTTAATAGTCTGGTCCTCCCTGCACGAGGGACTGTGGCCCCTTGGCTCGCCATCTGTCTAACACAACATCTTGCACCTAGGCGATCCAGTAAAGGTTTACTTAATGTATGAATGACTAGATCTTCATAGAAAGAAGACTGGAAGGATATGCACCAACAGGTTAAGAAAGCTTATTTCTAGATATATAAACATTTTTCTTCCTTATACTTTTTTACACGCTCCAAATTTTCTACAATGGCCCTAATATCATTTTGAAGTCAGAAAAGGTAGCATATAATCACTAGACATTGTAATTCAGAGCCTGCCATGAACTACTTGGAGCCCAGTTTTTAATATGAGATCCCTGTTTGGCTCTGCCCTGTTTCATCAAATCCATTATCTACAAATCAGAGCTCAAATAGCACACATATTAAAAGGTGTTTTTTTTCAACACCAGAAGATTCATGGGAGGGAGTCCATTAAATTGTAAATTCTTCTAAGACAAGACATGTACATGTTGACATCATTTTCTTTTTTTTTTTAAGATTTTATTTATTTGACAGCACACTCAGGGGGAGCGGCAGGCAGAGGGAGAGGCAGAAGCAGGCTCCCCACTGAGCAGGGAGCCCACGCAGGACTCGATCCCAGGACCCTGGGATCATGACCTGAGCTGAAGGCAGACGCTTAACCAGCTGAGCCACCCAGACACCCCTGACATCATTTTCAAAGTAGTTCATCTATCTACTTATTTTCAAGACAAATCTTCAAAGGAAGTTCACTGGCTTAATTTTATTTTGTGAAAGCTACTGTTTAGCAATCTTCAACTTCCTAATCCACTGGCCATTTTACCTAGGGCATGGATGGTATCAAGTATTTTTATGAAAGTCTGAGTTTATACTTTTCTTTAAGGTAAAACAATTTGCCTCTTCCTGGTAAAATTTAAAAGAAATTTTTTTTTTTTTAAGTTTGCATCCTGGCATCCTTACCCAGGGACGTTTCACAATGGAAAACACAAAACCATACGGTTTCAGGTTGTCCTCAAACTGCTTCATTCTATGGCTCTACCCTCCAACTACCCCGTAGGTCCTAAAAGCACACATTTCCCAGGCTTCTCCTCATTTGGTTTTGTAGAAGCTCCAAGCCCAGATAAAAATATTTGAATAATCAGGGGCGCCTGGGTGGCTCAGTCGTTAAGCGTCTGCCTTCGGCTCGGGGCGTTCTGGGATCGAGCCCCACATCAGGCTTCTCTGCTGGAAGCCTGCTTCTTCCTCTCCCACTCCCCCTGCCTGTGTTCCCTCTCTCGCTGGCTGTCTCCATCTCTGTGAAATAAAGAAATAAAATCTTAAAAAAAAAAAATTTGAATAATCAAAGTTGTTCTGATCTCACTTTTTTTAAAGATCTTATTTATTTATTTATTTATTTGAGAAAGAGAGAGAGAGAGAGAGAGAGAGATCGCATGAGAAAGGGAGAGCACGAGCAGGGGGAACCGGCAGGCAGAGAGGGAGAAGCAGACTCTGCTGCTGAGCAGGAAGCCAGATGTGGGACTCGATCCCGGGACCCTAAGATCATGGCCTGAGCCGAAGGCAGACACTTAACTGACTGAGCCACCCAGGTGCCTCTGATCTCTCTTTTTAGGCTCCTTCCCAGTTCATTCTGGTCCGTGTCTGCCTAGTGAACATCCTGTCATACACAGACACACATACCCCATAATTCTAGCTTGTACCACGTGCTCCCCAGGCAAAAATTCCATCCTTCCATGTGCCCTCACTCCACTCACACTGATCCGCCCAGCCTTCCTCTCCTTCTTGTTACATGACAATACAGCATAGGGTTTTCCGTGGCTTATTGGCTCCTGCTGGTGGGCGTCAGGCTTGCCTTTTAGTAACAGCTGACATAACAGCCTTGCCCCAAAGGCTGTCGTTCTAGTGGTGGTAATTCCAGGAGTGCTGCCTGTCTGCCATACCACCGTCTCATTGCCGTGGCCCCTGGGAAGAAGTGGGAAGGAGAGGGAAAATGCTAACCACCTGAGACAACTCAAGGAGGAGCCCCAGTATTGTCCAAGTGTTTGCATTCTGTCCCTATGCCTTCTTCCTGGCAGGCCCCTGGTGACATTCCCTACCAGAACAGCAGACACACGGTGAAATGGAAACTGTCCCATCAAATACAGAAGCAAATAAGAACACAAGAGTGTAAGTACCAGCCTTGCTGTTGGATTAAAATGGAGCCCAGCCTTCCTGTTGGATTAAAAATGGAACCCAGCCCTCCTGTTGGATTAAAATTCCCTCTGGGTTATCCAATAGTCACCCTTCCTTTTATCTGAGGATTTTTTCTACTGAGGAGAAGCAGATCACCCCCACAGATTCTCTGTGCTCTATGACCGACCTGTTCTAGGGTCCCTTTGCTTTGTGGCAGAGTCTGGAACTGCTGCTCGGCCTGACTGGGTCTTCATTCAGGCCGCCATCTTTGCCTAGACCCACATACTCCAAAGCTCACACTTCCTAGTTTATTATAACTCCAGTCCTTTTTCTTTTTAATTTGCTTCTCTTTTTTAAAATTTTTATTTATTTTTTAAAATTGAAGTATAATTAGCCTTCAGTGTTATATTTGTCTCAGGTGTACAGAATGTTTCAAAAATTCTGTACATTAAGTGCTCATTATGATAAGTGTGCTCTTAATCCCCATCACCTATTTTACCCATCTCCTTACCCACCTCCCCTTTGGTAACCACTAGTTCGTTCTCTATATTTTGAGAGTCTGGTTTTCTGTTTGTCTCTTATTTTCTTTGTTTGTTTGGTTCATTTCTTAAAGTCTACACATGAGTGAAATCATACAGTATTTGTCTTTCCCTGACTGACTTATTTCATTTAGCATTATACCCTCTGGATCCATCCATGTCGTTGCAAATGGCAAGATTTCATCCTCTTTTATGGCTGTTCTTGATAGTGAAATCGGAGCTTGTTTAAGTACCACAGCTTGACAGCTGGCGGACAATTCTCACCTTGAGCTCTTGACCTTGCAAAGCAACTGCCCAATGCAAATATAATTTAAGCTACATATGTAACTTAAAATTTTCTGAGTAGTCATATGAAAAAAGCAAAAAGAAACAAGTGAAGTTAATTTTAACAGTATTTTATTCAACTCTCTATATCCAAATACATTCATACCCAATTATATTTCAGCATGTAATCAATATGAAAATTATTAATGAAACATTTTACATTTTTTGTACTAAGTCTTTGGAATCTGGTGTGTATTTTGTGCTCATAGTGCATCTGAATTTCAAATGCCCTAGGGCCACATATGGACAAAGGCTACTGCATGAAACAGGGCAATTATAGAGGAAGTATGGCAGGATCTTGGAGATTGTCCAGCCCGACTCCTTATTTACAGAAAAGTAAGTACATACTCTGAGGTTATGCAACCAGTCAGTAAGAAAAAAACAACAACAAAAAAAACCAGGACTGGAATCCAATTATCTTCACCCTACCTCATGGTCCCATTCTCAAAGCTGATTAGCAGCAAAGCTGGACTAGAACCCACACCTCCTTATTCCTGCTCACACCTGCTCTGGGCCTCTCTTTTCTACCAGGCAAGCCTAGAGGGAAGAAGCCTTTCTACCTGTCTTATTTTCCTCCTAAATAAACTAACAGCTTCACTGGAAACAATTTGGCTGTAAACCAAGACCCGAGTGGGTTCGGATTTTTCCGTATCTTTCCACCAGATAATTTTTTTTTTTTATGACTTGTCACCCTTGTCCCCGAAACCAGAAACTCTTAGTTTCACCAAGCTACTTAAAAAACGCTGATTCCTTTAAGCAATGGTTCTCAATAGAGGTATCCATCAGAATCACCCGTGGAGTTTCAAAAGAATTCAGATTACTGGTCCCCTGCTCCAAATCCTGATTTATAGGTTTGTGGAGGAATTCAAGTAGATCACTATTTTTTAATGGTTCCCAAGTGATTCTGATGCACACCCCCAACTCACAATGACCCCACCAAATGCCAGATCCCCGCTGACATTGCCAGACACCCCCTCATCCCACCCCCACCCCCCGGTGTCTGACACCGCTGACCTTGCCAGACCAGACGGGTCTGGTCTTAAGAAAGAACCTGGTCTCGGGACACCTGGGTGGCTCAGTCGGTTAAGTGCCTGCCTTCTGCTCAGGTCATGATCCCGGGGTCTTGGGATCAAGCCCCACGTCGGGCTCCCTGCTCAGCGGGGCGTCTGCTTCTCCTTCACCCTCTGCCTCTGTGTGCTCTCTTTCTCTCAAATAAATAAAATATTAAAGAAAAAAGAAGAAGAAGAAGTAGAGGAAGAAGAAAGAACCTGGACTCAAGGAAAGAAACATGAGAAATAGGTACCCCAGCACCTCCCGGGGCGGGGCTTCCTGGCTTCCTTTTCCTCCACACTCTCCGCTCCCAAAGCCACCTGCAGCCTCATTTCCTGATCGTCCAGCCTCACCTGCAGTGCGGCCGGCCNNNGCTGCTGAGACAGGCAGGCGGGGATGCAGCAGACGGGACTTGCTCTCATGGCCTTGGCTGCCTGTGTGGCCCTTCCCTCCTCAGAAGGTGAGTGGGGGTGCTGGCTCCTAAGCCTCCAGTGGGAAGAGGGCGTGCTGCCTCCCAAGGTGGAGCTGGAAGGAGTGAGGTGCTGGTGGCATTTTGGGGCAGGAAGTTCAATCTCTTCAGGTAGGAATTTCCGATTTTCTGCAAGAGAGGGGCGTAGGTTTAAGTTCCTGATCTTCAAGAAGGATGGAACCTCATTTGATCGGGAATATTAGCAATTTGCCACATGGAGGATGAGATCCTTCCACACAGCAGCTTTGAGCTGTGTTTCCTTTTTCAGAAAAGGAACAGTATCTTAGAAAGTCCCCAGGTAGAGGTTGGAGGAAAGCCCCTATTATTCATCTGCCCCCCCCCAGCCTGCTACCGTGATGCACGTGTGCATGTTCCTACAAGAAAGACAGACCTGACCTTCTGGGTCAGGGGTTTGGTCAGCAACAAGTCAGCCCTGTGGGTGCTGAAGACCAAAACTTCAATCCGACACTGAGAAAGGGATGCAGGAGAGGGGTGCCTGGTGGCTCAGTCAGTTAAGCCTCTGACTCTTGATTTCGGCTCAGGTCATGGTCTTGGGTTCTTGGGGTCATGGGATTGAGCCCTGCGTGGGGCTCTGTGCTCAGCGGGGAGTCTGCTTCTCTCCCTCTCCCTCTGCCCCCCCCCCCGCACTGTGCACATGTTCTCTCTCTCTCTCTTAAATAAATAAGTGGGTCTTGGGGCGCCTGGGTGGCTCGGTTGGTTAAGTGTCTGCCTTCGGTTCAGGTCATGATCCCAGGGTCCTGGGATCGAGCCCCACGTTGGGCTCCCTGCTCAGCGGGGAGCCTGCTTCTCCCTCTCCTCCCTGCTCCTGCTCATTCTTGCTATCTCTGTCTCTCTCTCTCCAATAAATAAATAAAAATCTTAAAAAATAATAAATAAGTGGGTCTATTAAAAAAAGGGGATGCAGGGGCGCCTGGGTGGCTCAGTCATTAAGTGTCTGCCTTCGGCTCAGGGCATGATCCCAGAGTCCTGGGATCGAACCCCGCATCAGGCTCTTCCACAGGAAGTCTGCTTCTTCCTCTCCCACTCCCCCTGCTTGTGTTCCCTCTCTCGCTGGCTGTTTCTCTGTCAAATAAATAAAAGCTTTTTAAAAAGAGGGGGAAATGCAGGATAAAGGAGATTGAACCATACAAATTATATGAAAGAGAACTTAAATTGTGAATTGCTAGCATATATATATGGAGATTATAACTGCATTTGGACCAGAGGCAATGTTTTCTACTGTACTCAGGAAAACCTAAACATAAGTACTTATTACTTAACTGATTTGACTCTTATCCCCTTTATTCTGAATAGACTCTCTAAATCTAGAATAGAGGTGAGATAGAAGTTTTGTTTGGTCTGCTTTTGAAAACATTAAGCCAACATTTAAAAACTGACAGATTTCATATACACATTTTCATACATACACACAAATTGGATTTTAAAGCTTGTGTTGAAAAATCACAGCTGGCAACAATGGTTCCATGACCCCCTGGCAAGAACTGGCTGGAGTCGACTAGCCTCCGTCCTTCTCTGAAGTTCGCTCTCATCCTATTAACTGCCTGGTTCCTACAGGCATTAGTTTAGGGGCCCCAGTAGAGCGCACCAATGAACCGTGTTTATATGACTGAGCACGGAAGAAAATCTGGATGATTGCCTCTTCATTTCTATCACTCTGTCTTATCAAGACAAAGACACAAGTGTGTCATTTTATATGTTTCTGTAAAATTTTTTCAGAAAAATTCACCATTGAAATTTTAGGTTTTGCTTTCACTGTCTCTCAAAGGTTTACCTGCCTTTAAGGCTTTATTCCTAGTTTTGGCAATGCAAATTTTTTTTCACATAAAACTTTGAAATAAAAGTTTATGTTTCTCCCTTCAGCTTCCTGACCTGTTTCCAACTGTCCCTGCAGCAAAAGCAGCAGCCCCCCTACAGGAGAGGTGGGAGAGGAGGGCAGATGGAGGGACAGGGGTAGTGAGGGATGCCCCTGCTGGACCCAGGGCCAAGCTTCGCATGGGACCCGGTCCTGGCAGAGAGGGTGGGGCCGCAAAACACAGAGTTGTTGGAAAAAGGAACAGTTGGTGATGGTAAGAAAGAAAGAGAACTGAGGAGACCCCGCAGTGGCCTTCTGCGTTATTCCGAGGGCTTTTTTCCAAAGGCAGTTTGGGCCCCCAGGAAATCACCTTGTCTGAGAAGCACCAACCCTTTGCCATTTAAAAAGAAGCGATCCTGAAAGCAGTTGTGGAATGGAGAGGGGAACCAACTGCTTTCCATAAAAGACTTCCACTGAGTAGGTCTGTGTCTCCTCTGCCCTGAGGGGGGCTCTAAGGGATTCCAGCCAGGGAGGGGGAGAGCAGGAGGGGAGGAGGGCAGGGAGCGGGGAATACTGAGCAGGGCAGGGAAGAAGGTAGAGGTAGCTTTGGCAGTTGTCACAGGCTGGGGCTGGGGATCGGGAAGTGGTCTGTGCCAGTTTGAGACTTTGAGAAATACATTTTGTTCTTACAGGCATCAACCGTTCCATTATCTTAATGTTGCCATAAATGACCATTGTAATGTTACAGCTCAGTAACTGGCATTCCCGAAATGTTATGCATAAATCAGGAAGCAGTTGACTTACCTGTAATTAAAAGGCTTGGATTCCACCCAAAGGTAGGAGGGCAAGCTCTCTAGCTGCTGACGTGGCTGCTGACTCTGAGAACTCAATACTGAGTCCATAAAAATGTCTGTCATCCACTCTCAGTGGCCCTGAGCCAAATTATTTAAAGCCGCAATCTAGGGCTTTGTGGGCCTGGCGTTTTTACTCTGTACATTGAGACTAAGGCTCTCAGCTTGTGTCCCGCAGATGCAAGGTGGGGGATTTTGCTTCAGAGCCCAGACTGACTTCTTTCTGACAACCTATTTTCTCAGAGTAGGACGGCTCCTCCTTACACAGACACTTGCTAGGGACTTGCTGCTGACATCCTTTTTTTTTTTTTTTTTTTTAAGATTTTATTTATGTATGTAAGAGAGAGAATGAGCAGGGGGGAGGGGCAGAGGGAGAGGGAGAAGCAGACTCCCCGCTGAGCAGGGAGCCCTGACCGGGGCTGGCTCTCAATCCCAGGACCCCAGGATCATGACCTGAGCCAAAGCCAGGAGTCCAGCCACTCCACTGACTGAATCACCCAGGCGCCCCCAGGTTTGTTTGTTTGTTTGTTTGTTTGAATGTCCTTTCTATGTCAGGAGAAGCAGAATAATATAACAGCAATCTTCTCAAATCTGAGTCGTATATGGTCCCCTTTAAAGGAAAACATTCTTTTTTACTCTCAATGATGACCTTTATATTATTTTACTATGTTACTTGATATATAAACACCAAACCAGTTATAAACCCCAAAATAAATTAAAAATTTAAATAAAAACACAACTACAAAGCCAAGAATATTTCAATGTAATAATATTAATTTAGATTGATAGTTAATGTTTGGCCAAAATGCCCACCATCGTTCCAAACATGAATACAGCACGGATTCTTAAGACGAAAAGTTTGAGTTTTACCTGCATATACTACCATGCTCAGAATGAGAAGTGCTTTGTCCCCACCACTTTTTTCTGTTTGAACCACAATGATATAACTGAGTCCTCTCTAAGCATGAATGCATTATGAAATTCCAGTCTGTTGTTTTCTGACTGACCTGGGACAATTACGATAGGGTCTCACTTGGTAACAACACTAGCATAAACAAGCAAACTTCAAATGTCCCGAAAGTACTCTGTTAAGATGGTCTTCCAGAAGATCCAGAACAGGTCTATTTAAAGATTATGACTGAGATGACATACTAAGATTTAGGAATTGTCTGTAGAGCTCAGGAACCCTGAGAACACACCCAGAGGCCCCCTCCTATGAAACCCAGTTTGAGAAACACTGGCAAGACTGGGAAGAGTCGCTTTGGACTCCAAAAGGCCAAGTCAAAATTCTAACTACATGAACATGAGAAATTAATCGCTCTGAACCCATTTTCTTAATAGTAAATCAGGAATAATAATGCCTCTCTTACCTAGTTATTTTATGATTAAATGAGATAACATAAGGAAAATGTTTGGCATAGAGGACGTGCTCAGTAATAGTTTCCAGGGTGCCTGGGTGGCTTAGTCATTAAGCATCTTTATTATGCTTAGTCATTAAGCATCTGCCTTTGGCTCAGGTCATGATCCCAGAGTCCTGGGATCAAACCCCATGTCAGGCTCCCTGCTCAGCGGGGAGCCCGCTTCTCACTCTCTCTCTGCAGCTCCCCCTGCTGGTGCTCTCTCTCTCTCTCTCTCTCTCTCTCTCTGTCAAATAAATAAATAAATAAATAAATAAATAAATAAAATCTTTAAAAATAATAATAATAGTTTCCTTCCCTTTCACCAGGTTCTATCACCAACTTTTTATTATTTATTTATTTTTAAAAGGTATTTATTATTTATTTGTTTATTTATCACCAACTTTTTAAATTAAAATTATGAAGTCACAAAAATCAAAGAATTTAATTCCTAAAATTTTTAAAATTACAAAGTAACAAATACTCAGTGTAAATTTTAAAAATAGAAAATAGAGAATAAAAAATATGAAAGTCCCCCTTCTCCATTCCTGTCATCCCTCTCCTTATCCAAAGGTAATAACCCCTCTGGGTTCTATGTATCCTTCCAGAACTCTCTCTATGCATTTACAAAAACGAACCCACACACAGATTTTTAAAAATATAAAAAGGACAACTATTTACACATTACTTACTATTTTCTTCATTAAAATTTCTAAAAGAATTTTATTTATTCATTAGGCAGACAGCTAACCAACTGAGCCACCCAGTCACCCCTTCATTTAATTAATCATAGATAGGAGTATAGCTGTTTAACACACAGTCATTTCTTTAAAATTTGGATCATTCATCTTATAGACAACATACAAACTTCTGTGAATAGTTTGAAATATTAAAGTTCCATTTTTTCATTATCAGTGAGATCTTATTAAAAGACAGAAACTTGACAAAATTTGAACAGGGAAAGTTTAATATAACAAGTTATTAACTATAACAAGAGATTGGCTAGAAGGAGGTAAACAGAACTCTAAATATAGGGACGCTGCAGTGACATGGATGGAACTAAAGGGGATTAGGCCAAGTGAAATAAGTCAATCAGAGAAAGACAATTATCATATGATCTCACCAATATGTGGAATTTAAGAAACAAAACAGAGGATCATAGGGGAAGACAGAAAAAAATGAAACAAGATGAAACCAGTCAGGGAGACAAACCATAAGAGACTCTTAATCATAGGAAATAAACTGAGGACTGCTGGAGCAGAGGGGCTTGGGGGATGGGGTAACAGGGAGATGGGCATCGGGGAGAGTATGTGTTGTAATGAGCACTGGGTGTTATATGAGACTGATGAATCACAGAACTGTACCCCTGAAACCAATAATACCTTATATGTTAATTGAATTAAAAATAATAAAAAGAAATACCTCTTAGGAGCTCAAAAAAAAAAAAAAACGAGTATAGGGATGGGTAGGGCTGATATTGGTAGAGCTGAAGTGGAGTTTTCAAAGGAAGAGATCCTGTCCCCCTTCCCTGCCCAGCTGAGATTCAAACCTTGCTGGAGAGTGCACAGCCACGGCTCACCGAATGGCCAAGAAATCCTTTGGGCTGCCCTCCAGTTTGCAGGGGCAAGTTCTTCGCAGGGAGGTGGAGACCTTCTGCCACCAAACTGCCAGAGTGGGTGCTACCAGCCGTCCTGGGCTACAGGGCCAGAGAAGCTGCAGCGTGGTGGGAGTGGGACCAGCGTGAGCCTGTGGTGAGCCCGCGGAGGGGGAGCACCCTGCAGCCTGGAAGGAGAACCCCTTCTCACTGCAATGCCTTTCCAGTGTCTCCACTGACGAAGCTTAACCTCAGGCCAGCTGGAAAAGGAAAAATATTTAAAGGGCTCATCTTAATTTTATAGAACTGGCAATTAAGGATGAATTTGAAGCTAACGGGCAATAAAAGGACAATGGGCACATTTCACAAACACTTAATATTGACACCTGGATACCTACTATGGGGCAGGTAATGTGGTTTTGTTTCTAGTTATTATTTTTAAAGATTTTATGTATTTATTTGACAGAAAGAGCACAAGCAGGGGGAGTGGCAGGCAGACGGAGAGGGAAAAGTAGGCTCCCCGCTGCACAAAGAGCCGACACCAGCTTGATCCCAGGACCCTGGGACCATGACCTGAGCCGAAGGCAGACGCTTAACCGACTGAGCCACCCAGGCGCCCTTTGTTTCTAATTATTGAGTGTTTACTATTTGTCACTTTATTTAAGCATTTAAGTATATAAACTCATGCAATCCTCATAACACCCCTATGAGGTAGGTGCTATGACCCCCATATTACAGATAGAGAAACTGAGACAGAGAGAAGTACCTCATCCACAAAAGCTAGTAAGTGGTAAAGCCAGGAATTGAATCTGGTTGTTTGTCTCCATATGCTCATTACTGTGCAGCAATGCCTTTCAGCATGGCCCTCTGGCACAAAACTATCCCTATCCCCTTCAGGACTATCCCCCAACCACTCCAAGTGTCCATGGTATGAAAAGTACTAATGACCAAATGTCTTCATATTAAGGTGAAGAAAAAGCCTCATTTTCTATTACCCAAACATTATCCCATGGTTCCAAAAAGTATCTGGGAGGATATTATTTGGGCATAGCAATTTCATGCATCATTGCTTGGTGAGTCCTTCCTGCTTCCTCAATGTTACCAGTGGATGCCTTCATTTGTCGGCATCCACAGCGTGATGTGGCTCCGTAAGGTGTGAAGTCCACTAGAATAGGGCGATGTACCCTAACCAAACACATTCAAAACATGATGTTTATTTATGTATTGGCCTTCTTAAATGGCATTCACAAACCTGAGATACTGGCAGCAAGCAAGTAAATCTTTCTTATTGTTTTTATCTTTATCCTGGAACTCCTTTCTCCTCTAGTAGCATAAAGCTTTGCTTTGTTTCTATTTCACTGTGTTCTATAAAGTGTTCTTTATACCAATGTTTTTCAAACTGCATTTCCAATAAGCCCCCAAGTGATGCCATTACTGCAGTTCTGGGAACCACACTTTGAGTGGCAAGAGACTATACATCTAAGTAAAAGAGAAAGCTGGTTCATCGCTCTGTAATAACAGGATCATTTCATTAAAACCCAGAATATAATTTTTTTTAAAGATTTTATTTATTTATTCGACAGAGAGAGACAGCCAGCGAGAGAGGGAACACAAGCAGGGGGAGTGGGAGAGGAAGAAGCAGGCTCACAGCGGAGGAGCCTGATGTGGGGCTCGATCCCGTAACGCCGGGATCACGCCCTGAGCCGAAGGCAGACGCTTAACCGCTGTGCCACCCAGGCGCCCCCAGAATATAATTTTTATATCACAAATTTGATGTGTAATGTTTTAGCGTTCATCTTAACACATCTTGAGCAGGAAATTTTTAAAGGCTTGATACAAAATTGGATCACAGACAGAACCAAATCGGGGACAGACATTCGTGGCAAATGACCCTCCCAACTCTCTGACAATACTGGAAATGTTACAGTGACAAAACCCAAAACCAACAGAATCAATAGCAGTAACACTTTATTAAGACAAACAGTAATACTTTTAATGAGATACTAGTATCTTTAAATTATTAAATATAATGGACAAATGATTTATCATTTTGAGTTGACCCCTAATTACTTGAGTGATGGTGGAGGGATAATGTTTCTGAAAAGCATGTGTAATTTCAGGACATTTGGGACATTAAGATCTTGATCAAATACCGGTAATCTTATTTCCTAGAAAAAAAGGAAAATTATATTAAAAGCATTAAAAGCCTTAAAGCACGATACAATGAAATTAAGACAAAACACCTTAGTTCAGCTCAAGAGACATTTATTTAGCACTAATACCAGGTAATATGCTATGTGGTGTGGGTACAAATATATACTGAGGGAGCTCACAGTCAAAAGACACAGTCATAGAAACTGAATTTTCTATATGGTAATGACAGGAAAGCACAGGATGCTGTGGGCCAGAGATTCACATAAGAAAACAGCAAAACTGGGAAAAAGGAGATAATCAATGACGTCTTGAACTTGGTCACTGGTAACAGGGATGAAAAGGGGAGAGAGAAATCTGAGAAATGTTAGAGTAAAATATACAGGAGTTTGTGACTGGCTGTGGGGAGTGCAGAAAGAGGATGGAATGACACATGGCTTTCTGGCTCGGGTAGCAGTAAATGACCATTAAATGAGATGAGAAAAGGAAAGGAGCCGATTCTCAGTGGTAAAAAATAATGCTTTCAGTTTGGGATTTATTAAGTTAGGGGAGCCTGTGGAATAGTCAAGTGTATGTTCAACAGCAGTTGAAAAAATGTCAGGATTATTGGGGTAGAGGCTAGAGTAGACAAAGATATTTTAAAGTTACTGACACAGGTAGTAATTCAAAGCACGAGAAGATGTGAATGGAAAGAAGAGTGGAAGGTCAAGGATGGAACTTTGAGGAATAGGAGAGGGCAAAGGAGGAGGAGTTCAAGAGCAGAGAATGTAATTTCTCATTATTAGGAAAATTAGGAGAGATTAGTGTCTTGTCAACCAGGGATATGGAAAATTTCCAGGAAGGAATGGGTACCAATATCACATGCAACAGGAGGTCCTGAAAGATGTTAGACAAACATCTGCTATTGGAGGCATCCTGAGAGCAGGTACTTTGACCAATTTTTGTGTATTTAGTGCCCATGACAATGAAAGACACAAGGTAGGCACTCCACAAATGCTTATGGAATTTTATTGACCTAGCAATCACTTTCATTAGTAAAATAATAAATTTGCTCAAATGATTCAAACTCAAAACCTTTTGCGAGATAGTGTTGATATTTTCCCAAGGGAGTTCTTCCTTGACCTAACCCAGGCTAAATTTTCCATAAAAAATAAAATAAAATAAAGGAAATGTAGAAAACTTATCAATCCAATGAAGGAAAGGAAGAAAAAAATGATATAAAGAAAACACAAAATAAGGTGGATATGTAAATTTAACCAAAAGTTTAGTGTCAAAACATTAATATCAGAAAAGTAGAATTTAGGCAAAAACTTGCCAATAGGACTACAGGAATGTTACAGAAGGATAAAAAGTTATCAGTTCACCAAGAAGGGTACATCTAAGGCTATCATGCAAGTGCAGGGTCCAATTTTGTTTTTATTTAAAATTGTAGTAAGGTTGATCCCTGAACATCCCAGGGTTAGGGGCCCCCACCTCACCGTACTCTAGTGGAAAATCCCTACATAACTTAACTCCCCCAAAACGTAATAGCCTACCATTGACCGAAAGCCTTAGCAAAAACATGAACAGCTGACAAATACATATTTTTTATGTTACACGTATTATATATTATGTTCTTAAAGTAAGCTAAAGAAAACGTTAAAATCATGAGGAAAATACGTCTAGGGCCCTGTATTTATCAAAAAGAAATCCCTTATAGGTGAACCCACCCAGTTTAAACCCATGTTGTTCAAGGGTCAACTGTATTTTATTCATCATAAACTCTGTATAAACTTTTATTTTTAAAAATATTGCCTAAAAATATTATTTAATCTCAATTACTGAGTTTTTTGGACACTCATTTAAATTTTGCTCCTGGTGCACCTCGGTGGCTCAGTCGGTTAACAGTCAGGATCCTGGGGTCCTGGGAGCCCACCACGGGGCTCCCTGCTCAGCGGGGTGCCTGTTTCTCCCTCACCCTCTGCACCTCCCCCTGCCCAGGCTCTCTCTCACGCGCGCTCTCTCTCTCAAATAAATACAATCTTAAAAAAAAAAAAATGCCCCTGAGGCTAGTGCCTCACTCCACTCCCACGTGTGGACGGAAGGGTACGTGTGTGCATCTAAAAATATAACCCCAAGTGATATATTACAAAATCGTAAGAAAAAAATCTGACATAATCTCGACAATAGTGTGAGATTTTTAACATACCCGCATCAGAAACTGATCAATCAAAAAACTAAATTTTCCCCGCATCTCTATGAAGGGCGGGCGGCGGCAGGCCAGGTCGGTGCTGGGCGCTCGGGCCCCTGTCCGCGCCACCTAAAACGCGGCCCTAGGACGCCGGGACAGAGGCTGGACTCGGGAGCAGCCTAGTGAGGTCCCAAGCCATCCCGAGCAGGTGCAAGCACTTCCTCCCAGCCTTCCCGGAAGAGGCCAGCGCTGTCGGGCGACCGCGGCCCCTCCCCTGGGCGTCGTGCTTATTCTACTTGGGCCGTTCGTTCGTCAACGTCCTCTCCCTGCGCCGCGCGCACCACCCACGGGCTAACAGAAAAGCCGCCGGACCTCGCCAGTGGCGCCAGGCCAATGCGCACAGGCCGGAAGAGCGGCGGATGTGGCCCCAGTATACCATGAGAAACACCACCCGCTTCTCGTTGCAGCCGCTTTTCCTTGGGTTCTGGCTTGGGCTCCGGTTCCAGTACCAAGTGTCCCGCTTCTAGCCTCTCCTCTACCACGGCCGCCCTGACCGCAGACACGTGAGCGCGACCGCCGTAAAGCGCCGGGACGTCGTGCTTTTTTGTCTTTAACCCATCTTTGGTTTTGGTTTAGTTTCCTCTGCTTTTTCTTTTCTAGGTTCTTGGGTAGAACGCTCAATTGTTTTTCGTGCGTGTGTTTTAAGTAAACGGACTTAGGCTAAATTTATATCCCACCCGTTATAAGAAGTAGTACTTCCAGTTTTCAGAGTATTTTGTGACTTTTTTCTTTTAACCTATGAATCGAATAGTTTTTAGTTTCAAAACAAATGATATTTGTAAGTTTATAAATATTTTGTATTTTATTTAGATACAAACTTTAAAACTGCTACTTTGCCCAGGAACCTTCTCTTCAAACACTATTAATAATAATAATAATAATAATAATAATAATAATAAGGAGCCCTAACTTCAGGTAATGCTCTGCAACTTTGTGATGTAGGAGAGGAAAAAAACCCTTTCCTTCTTCCCTTCTAGGTTCTTGACTGTGGCCCCTGTAACAAAAGATATTAAAAAGGGAAAAGCATACAACTCTATATTAAAGTATTAGTTGACATGGGAGCCTTCATAAGGAAATGAAAACCCAAAGAAGCAGTTTGAGTCAATGCTTATAAAATTGGACAGAGTGGTAAATTGTGAAAAAGTGAGAAGACAAAAGGACCTGGGCTAGGGCGGTTAATCATGAAAGTGACCAGGAAGATAAGGGTTGATTTAACAGGGTTGGTTTGTACAGATTTCTCTTGGCCTCAACTTCCCCTGGAGTGAAGTAACACGATCTCACTCTACTCAGAGGGAGGGGTGACGCCGTTGTCTGGGATAAAAATGTCTTTCTTTTGTGCAGTGCAGGGAGGGCACCTTTTACTTGGGAATTTTAGATCCTGCTTTTAGGAAAGTTAAAATGCCCTTTTTTCATTGCTGTTCTTTTAAGTTAAGTTTTTAAACTTAAAATCAATATGCCAGAGTGGCATTTTTTGGGAGTGGAGTTTTCTGAAAGCCTTCAGTGAAAATAAATTAGAAATTGTAGATGAAATGCACAATTTCCTAGAAAACTAAGATATCAAGATTGACTGGAGAAGATACAGAAAACCGAAAAAAAGCAAATAACTATTAAAGAAATAAAATCAGAGTTGAACATGTTTCCCTCAAATGAACACCAGGCCTTGATGGTTTCAGAGGTTTTACCAAGCGCTGGAGGAACAGACAATCATCATCTTATACAAACTCTACCAATAATAGAATAACAGAGAAAGCTACTCAATGCATTGTTGAGATTAATATAACCTTAATACCCAAAACAGTCAAGATTGATATAAGGGACTCAAACTATGGACTAATCTTGTTTATGAAAATAAATGCAAAAATTTAAATAAATAGCAGATCAAACTCAGAATTGTATAAAAATTAATACATTATGACCAAGTATGGTTTATCCCAGGAGGGCAGGGAAGATTAATCCATCATAGTAATTTAAAAATTGTGTATTGAGTTTACAATGGGCTAAGCACTGTTGTAGGCATCTAGCAAAATAATGAATTAAAGGAGAAGAGCCTTGGGGTGCCTGGCTGGCTCAGTCCGTAGAGCATGTGACTCTGGATCTTGGAGTTGTGAGTTCGAGTCCCACATTGGATGTAGCGATTACTTTAAAAATTTTTTTTAATTAAAAAAATAAAGGAGCAAATCTTTTCATATAGGAATTGGGAAGGGAGAGATAAAAACATTTGTTTACCTCGAAAACCAAAGAATATCAACTCCAAACTATTACACCTAAAAAAAGTTCAGCAAAGTTGCTGGATATAAGGTCAACATAAAACAATCCACAGCATTTCTACACATCAAAAATAACTAACTAGGGGCGCCTGGGTGGCACAGCGGTTAAGCATCTGCCTTCGGCTCAGGGCGTGATCCCGGCGTTGTGGGATCGAGCCCCACATCAGGCTCCTCCGCTATGAGCCTGCTTCTTCCTCTCCCACTCCCCCTGCTTGTGTTCCCTCTCTCGCTGGCTGTCTCTATCTCTGTCGAATAAATAAATAAAATCTTAAAAAAAAAAATAACTAACTAGAAAAAGTAATTTTTCAAAAGACCATTCACAACAGCACAAAACCTATAAGGTATCTAGGAATAGATCTAAGATAAAATATATAACAGTATTTTATTATTTTCTTCATAAAGGTCTTGAAGGATATCAAAGAAACCCTGGGTAACTAGAGAGATAATTCCACGTTTATGGATGGGAAAACAATATTTTTCAGATGTCCGGTCTCCCAAAATAATAAATTCAGCTCAATTCCAACCAAAATTTCAAAGATTTTCGCAGAACTTAACAAGCAGATTCTAAAATTTATAGGAATTGTAAAGGGCCAAGAACAGTCAAGACAATTTTGAAGAACAAGAAGTTGGGTGAAGAGACTTAATTGCGTTAGGTATTAGGATTGATTAAAAAGTCATCTTCATTGAGATAGTATGGAACTGGTGCAAAGACAGATAAGTAGAGCAGTGAAACAAGAGAAAGCCCAGACCCTGAAACAAATAATACATTATATGTTAATAATAAAAATAAATAAATAAATAAAAGAAAAAAGAGAAAGCACAGAAACAGCCGTACGTGTATGTGGAAACCCAAAGACTTAAGGGGTGTCTACGCATCAGTGAGACTGGGCAATTCCACTGTGGAAAGGATGCAGTCCTGCCAATGGAAGATCCTTCTGTACTGATATAGACAAGAGAACATAGTGCATCACTGAGTAAGCATTAGCCGATTGACAAGCCTTTTGAAAGTGACTTTGAAGTTAGAATCGCACACATTTTACACAGGAAACGAGAAGAATAACTTCTTATCTCCTCAAAAAGCAGAGGTTTGCACCTTGTGGCAGCCGCCATACACCCTGAGAGACCCTGAGCGAATTCCAGTGGCATGTTTTTACATATCTAGAGGTTGTTTGGACCTTAGATATATAGCTGTAGTATAATAACTGGAGACTGGGTTTAATCCTTAGGGAAATTTGCCTCTGTTGCAAAGGTTAGGGTAAGGACTCAGATTCACTATGTCTCTAAGGAAATACTCTTTAAGAAAGAAGGGAAGGGGTAAATGATCTCTTTGTCCTTTTTAAATGGACAATATAATTTTTATTTAACTTTATGCTTCTAAGATGTTGGTTTTCCTTATGCAAACAATTCTTTTTCTGGCTCACAACATACATAAAATAAATTCTGGGTGTAAAAAGCAAAACTTTTTTTTTATTGAACACTAATTATGTGCTGGACACTAAGGATATGAAAATGGGTAAAGCACCATCCTTTCATTCAAGGATTTTAGATTCTATTAAATTAAATAGAGCTATAAACCAAAAAATGATGACGAACACTCTGTAAGGAAGCAAATACTCTAAAAAGAAGTACAGGGCACCTGGGAGAAGCCTGTGGAGATTTGATGATGGGATCTGATGCCAGGTCCCAAGTCCTCAACTGGCCACCCTAAGCTACGTTTGCAGGGGAAATTGTCCAGGAAGTTGCCTTAGTTATGGAAGGGTTCACACTGGCTGAAACTTTAGGCTCAAGCCTCGACATGGAACCTGAGGCCTGGTGAGCTAGCCTCTGCGGCTGAGAACTGGCAAGCTCAGTTGCTAAAAAGCAAAGCTTTTAAAACAAAACGTTATTTTTATGACTTCCGGCTAGATAAGGATTTGGTAAATATGGTATAATAGCGAACTATAAAGAAAAACTTTAAACATAATTAAAAGATAAGCTACCAAGTGGGAAAAAATAGTTTCTAATAAAGAAGATTGGAATCCAAGATATTTTAGGAATTCCTTTAAATAAGGGGGCGGAGCAAACTGACAAAAACAAAATAAACTGGTAAAATAGGATTTAGCAATTTAAAGAGGTAATTTAATAGCCAATCATTCACTCGTATGGAAATGGCAAGTTTAGGCCACATCGTGATATCATTTCAATCCCACCACATTGGCACAATTTTAAAGTGACATTATGAAGTGTTGTGGAGAATGTACAGAAATGGAACTTGAATCCACTGCAGGTGGGAGTGTAAACGGGTGTCATCACTTTGAGAGCAGTTTGCCAGTGTCACAGGAGAAGGTGCGTGTTTCTTCTCTGTAGCCTTCCGATTGTAGCGTATGTGCTGCCAAAGCAAGTATATCCTACAACCTAGCGATTCCGTGCCGAGGTCTGTTTTCCTAGAGCAGCGGTTCTCCAAGTGCGTTCCAGAATTGGCAGAATGGCATCACCTGGGGAGTTGTTAGATGTGCGCATTTGCAGGCCTCATCCCAGATGTACTGAATCAGAAACCCAAAGTGTATCACTTGAATTAAAACTATGTAAATGCGGAAGAAACGTCATCTGATCCCTTTTTTCAAGCTTATTGTCATCTCTAAATCTTTCCTATCTGGAAATTCTGGATCATCATTGAAATAGAGGAGGTTGCTGCCTACTCTTTGAAACAGAAGTAGCCTGACAGGAGGCCGGACGAAAAAACCTGTAGGGGGCGCTGTTCTCCAGAAGAATCTTAACATTGCCCCAGTGTGGACTACCCTGATAACAGTTTTGGTTGCCTGACTTCTTGAGCGCTCTTAAGGATTCCATCTCTCTTGGTCTTTTATATTTCCAGCTGCCTCAGCAGGGCACCACTCACTTCTGCCAACATGTAATAAATCTGTCCTGCCTCTTGCCTTTTGATAGTTAATCCAATTTAGGTTAAATGATCTCCAGGTGCGCCCGTCCTACCTTAATAATTGAGAAATGTAATCCAGTTTACTAAGTGCATGGAGGTCCTAGATGCTTTTCTGGCTTAAAACTATTCCTTGAGGGTGCCTGGGTGGCTCGGTTGTTAAGCGAATGCCTTCGGCTCAGGGAGTGATCCTGGCCTTCTGGGATCGAGCCCCACATCAGGCTCCTCTGCTGGGAGCCTGCTTCTTCCTCTCCCACTCCCCCTGCTTGTGTTCCCTCTCTCACTGTCTCTCTCTCTGTTGAATGAATAAATAAAATCTTTAAAAACAAAAAACAAAAAAAAAGACCCAAAAACTATTCCTTGAATTGATGTCACCACTCAGATAACTCAGATTCCTAATCACACAGGTTTGCCTATGATTCTTAATTCCCACAATGCTTCTGAAGGTCCATTTCATATTTTATTGCTGCTTGGGTCAAAACTAATAGCAGTGGTCTGAGTATTAGCTCTCTGAAGCTAGTAACTCTTCATCTCTCTACTCCCAGGGTCTAGCATAGTGATTTGCTATATAAGAATTTATAAGTATATATAGAGAGAGGTATCACTCTATCAGAATTCACATAGTAATTCTTAACATAGTAAGATGATGAGTGAATGGATGTTACATGAATAAACCCAAAACTTTGTTTGGGACATTAAAGTAGTTTGACTTGGAGAATAGGCAGCACAGTATATCTAAAGAAGCAATTAGTTTTAGGAAATAAATGCATTAATAAATGTAAGGACAACAAATGTTCTGTTCTCCTATAGCACTTAAAAAATGGAAATATAATATACATACCATAAAATTCACCATTTTAAAGTGTACAATTCGGTGGTTTTTAGTATATTCACAGAGATCATGACCTGAGCCGAAGGCAGATGCTTAACCCACTGAGCCACCCAGGTGCCCCGGATAATTTGTGTTTGGAGTGTCTAGGCTGTTGTCCTATGAATCGTAGGATGTAACATTTTCTCTTTCTTCTTTTTAGCCATACTTCCCATTGCCTCCAGCTGTTGCACTGAAGTTTCACATCATATCTCCAGAAGGCTTCTGGAGAGAGTGAATCTATGTCGCATCCAGAAAGCTGATGGCGATTGTGACTTGGCTGCTGTCATGTGAGTGCTCTTCAGCAGGGAGGTCTAAACCTGTCCAGTGACCATTTCTTGGCCCCCAAGCAGTAGGTTGGGAAGGCTTTGCCTGTTATGCAACATACAAAGAATCATTCAAACAAGGGAGGGGAGAGTAAATATTCCACCTTTCCGGCCCCAGGCTCCCCGGAGTGAGCACACAGTTTCTCAGGCCTGGCACTGCCAGAGCTCATGCTCGCCTCTGCTGCCCCCACAGCAGTGCGGTGATGCAGGATAAATACCTTCAGTCACTGGATGGTGTGTATGACTTTCCTAAGCAAAACTAGGGACATTCTAAGGGAAAAGACAAAACAGAAGGTGTCTCTGTTCTATTTTGTGGCTTTACCTGTAGCTTTATCCAGTCAAGTTAATGGGGTTGCTGTCATTTTTTACTCTCTGAATTCAACAAGAGTGTATACCAGGTTCAAACAGAAGTAGAGAGATGTCTGTACCTGTCACATGCAGTCAGGCACGAATGCCCATCTTTGCTCTTGATTCTGGGCTGTTGGCTAGTGGTGAACCCTTTTCAAGCTTACCTCTGGTGCAGTTATTAAACACTTTAGGTTTCTGGAGCGCCTGGGTGGCTTAGTTGGTTGAATATCTGCCTTCGGCTCTGGTCATGATCCTGGGGTCCTGGGACCCAGCCCCGCATCGGGCTCCCCACCCAGTGGGGAGTTGCTTCTCCCTCTGCCCCTCCCCCAGCTCATGCTCTCTCTCTCTCTCTCTCTCTCTGTCTCTCAAATAAATAAATAAAATCTTAAAAACAAATAAGAACTTTAGATTTCTGTGTTCTTCATGTCCCCATAGAAACTTTAAAATCTGAAATGCATTGGTATTTAGCAAATCTGGATCCTGACAACAATGCTGTGAGGAAGGCATGAATTATCTCCATGTTACATAAGATAAAGCTGTGCCCAAGGAGTAAATAGTTAACCTGGTGACATACAGCTAGAGAATGGCAGACATGGGCTGTGAACCAGGTCCTGTCGTTCAGAACACCATATACTTCAAAGATCTCTCAAAAGTGATGGTGGGACCCACCATAAAATGCTCTCCCCAGACTTCATTGTATCCAGCCCCTTCAAATCATAAGGACAGTGTATTAGGCATCTCCCGGGTGTGCTGGTTTTAACACCACTTATGGCTACAGGGGATGCTCATGAGCCATTTGGAATCCCCTTCTTGAGGCTACAAATAAGCCCACTGCTTATGCCTGAGATCCTAAGTCACTGAGAAGCCTCTTTATTTATTCAGTGAATTCACCAAATAATTATTGATTAACGTTTCTATACCAAACCCCGTCCAGCCTCAGCTTGTGCTGGGACTGCAGCAGTAACCACGTGGACTCTGCCCTCCGAGAGTCTCGGGCGACTCCATTCAGCGGAGTCCTGCAGACCGGTCTCTGAGATATAACATACACTCTTTTCCCCTTTCAGAGGGATCCATCTATTACCCAACTTTGGAAACACGGCTCCAAGACAAGATTCTTAGAAGTTCAGAGGAAGAGTTTGTAAGATTGTCCATTGATAAATTACCTTCAGGTCAGGGGGCTGTGAACTCGCTGAAATTTGTGGGTATGACTGTATAAGCATTTTTCTGGAGAGAAGGATCACAGATTTTATAAGATCCACAAAAGGATCGTAGGTATGATAAAGTTTAAAAATCACCCTTGGGAGGGGAACACCTGGGTGGCTCAGTCGGTTAAGCGTCTAACTCTGACTTTCGGTTCAGGTTATGATCTCAGGGTCATGAGATCAAGCCCTGCATCAGTGTGGAGCCTGCTTGAGGTTGTCTCTCCCTCTCTCTCTCTGCTTCCCCACACCCCACTCGCACTCTCTCTCTTGAAAAAAAAATTACACTTGGGGTTAGATGCGCAGAGAAAGGTAATTCTGGCTCAAACTTTTAATGAGTGTGAGTGTCTATGTGGCAGGAGGGTGAGGACTGAGGACTCTCCACTTCTCCTCAGTTCCTGTCACCACACTGGATCCATTGGCTTAGGCGGTTTTGTCACTGGGAGCCAGTGTTTCCTATAGCAATCCAGGGAGCACTCACTAATGATGTACCTTCTGAGGGGTGCTTCAAATTCCCAGTTCTCTTAGCACATGACCAAGATTCTAGCAGTCTTTTATTTAATCTTAATAAATTAGTGCTGGTAATAGTTGGAGAGTGAAAATCCGTAGGCAGTTCATGGATAGACAGTACTCTGGAGAACTGGAAACATCTCGATATTTGTGTCAGGTCTACCGACCTACCTTTCTGGCTACTCTCAGAAACACCAAATGCACAACCGTCACTTCTGCCTTGTTGGCACACATCACCTCAGGCAATAGAAGCCTTCGAACTTGTAAGGGATCCCATGGGACTCCCAGGAAGGCACGGGGAAAGAAGGAGAGGAAGTTTCTCTCTGTAGATAGGAGTAAGAGCAGATCCTGGGTATTAGCAGGGAATGCCATTGGTAACAGGATTTTCAGAAAAAAAATTTTGGGGGGGAATAAGCACGTACGAAATAGAGATCTAAAAAGGAATAGGAACAGAAATGATGTAAGTTCTTATCTTGATAAGGGAACATATGATAAAGAACCCATGACTTCTCATTTTAAAAAGCACTTGATTTTAATTCAAGAGAAGCTATGAAACCAATCACTTGGATCTAAAAATATTTAGTTTATTCAAGTACAAGTTTGTAAACTGGCCTCTCTGTGCTAAAAGACAGCTGAAAAATAGAGTAGTTATGATCTCTTCTCAAATAAGATGAAATTTGACCATGTAGTATTTTTTAATCATAAATTACAGACCTTCTTTGTTGTTTTTTCTGACATTCAACATGAATGGATAAAAGTTCTCTCGTTTTCAAACTGTTTCACTACAGAGCAGGTCTCTACTCATCTAAAATGTAGTTCCTTAGCTTTGAGTATGTAAGTTTTAGACAAGTATTTCAGATACGGAAAACATTGTGAGTGTGGCAAATATAACTCCCCCAAAGCACGTATTATTAGTCACAACTAAGAGATAAAATGAGCTTATGGCGTACTCACTAGATTTCTCTCCTTTTCCTTTCCTGCCTGGAATAGGTCCTTTGTTTCACACCCTAGAGATGATCATTGTGATTTTTGTTCCCTCAGAGGGGAGTTTGCTTGTGTAAACCCGTCTACAGTGACTTCACTAAAGAGCTCCTGGCTATTTCTTAACATAAACACAGGGCAAAGTTATCTTGGGCGGAGGGCTGAGGTTTTTGTGTGCCTACACAGATATCTGTTGGGAAGAAAACTTGGGGTTATTAAAGTTATCTGGGAAAAACACTTGAGTGTTTTTTCAAAAGTGATTGTTGAGGGACTGTTGTGCTCGAGAAGGGGTAAAGAAATCAGGTTTGGGGAACAATTAACAGGTTTCATCTCTGTGGCAGGGCCACCCCATAGGTCCATCGGACCGTCTCGTGCTGCTCTCTCTTGGGCAAAAGAATCAGGGGATCAGCCTTATGGCGTCTTAGAGCCCAAACTCTCCACCAAGAAATACTCAACGGTCTGGGTCAGCGCCCAGCAGAATACTGTGGAGTGGGGTGGAGGGTAGGAGGGAGAAGGGAGTGTGAGATAGGCTACCTCCTTGTCCAACATTACCTCATCTCTTTTTATCCTGGTGATGGAACACACCAAGGATACAAGTGTGGGTTTAAGCAGTCTTTAAACTTGAAGGTTTGAAAACATCCTGGCATCTCAGATTTGGGAGCTGTGTTCCCGCAGCCGGTTCTTCACCCTTGTATTACATTGAGCGCTTGAGGCCCCACTGGGCAGGCCTTTGAAAAGGGTCGTGCATGGTAGCTGTTGCCCGTTTTCCTGTGGCTCTCCACCTCCCTGCTCCTCTGTCCATGCTGCCCCCATCCAGTGCTCACCTTCAGCTCCAGGGCCGGTGCCCCTCCCTGAAGCTCCTCATTCCTCACGGAATGAGGGAGTCAGGCGCTAGTTCCCTCTGTGGACTCTGTGGGCTTATCTGGATGTCAGGGGAGCCTTCCTCCACTGGCTGTCTGCTCAGCTTCTTGCTGGCATCACAGGGAAAGGAGAACATTGTAGTCCTTTGGGAAGGATAGGAGCTTCAACTCTTTTTTGTTTCCTCCCCCACTGAGCTCTAACCAGGTTCTCTCCTCTAGCAGCCAATGGCAAACCAACTGGCCGCAGCGAGAGGGAGCTTTCCTTTGGAAGATGTCTCCGTGTGATACACTTGGAGAATGCGTTGTCCCCCTATCAAGAAACGTTACTTCTTTCAAATTAATATTCCCATATGCTGGCTTTATTATGCTTAAACTCACTGAGGCCTTTCCCAGCTTTTCCTCTCATTTCAAGAGTCCCCACATTAGTGGATGATTCCTCTTAGGTCCACTGGAGAAATGGCAACCTACTCTCTATCCCTCTGGATTTTTTCCCCAGTAACGGGCAGGGGGTTTGTTTTTTCCAGGTACAGATTGTTGTTTATGTAGAGCCAACAGGATCCGTGACATTGAATAAGAGCTGGATGGTACCTGAGGGCAAATTACATGTCACAGTATCTTTTGTAACAAGAAATTCTTACGGTTACTAGAAATTGTGAATGCTGCCTTATGGTTCTCTCACCCCAAGGTCAGAATTTAAAACATGATAACATTTGAGAAAGGGTATGAATCTATGGTATATTAAAATGTTATCAAACACCTAGAATATTTTAGTTGATTGTTTTATTTAAAACAAAACCAGACTTTTTATTTTGAACAATTTTCACTTCCTATCCGTAAGTAATTACTGAAGTCCTGCTGTGAACAGGCCTTTTTCAAGACAATTGTAGACTGTTCCTCCTTCAAGGAGCATCAACCCCAGGACAAGGAGAAGGTTTGAAGCAAAAAGTCATACAAAAGACAGCTTATGCTAAGTCCCAGAGGAGAGGTAATGCTGAGACTCAAGGGGAAAACAGGGCACTTAGCTGAGAGAATCTAGAAAAACTGCCTGGAGGTGATGTTTGAGGTGGGCCGTGAGGTGTGAGTTGGTTTTGTTGGGTGAAGCTCTGGGTCAGGAAAGACTATTGTTTTCCCTTGGTTTCTCTCCTTTCCCTCATTCCTTCCCTCCTCCTCCTCTAATTCCTTCTCTTCCTCCTTTTTTTTTTTTTTTAAAGATTTTATTTATTCATTTGAGAGAGAGAAAGACAGCGAGACATCACAAGTAGGCAAAGCAGCAGGCAGAGGTAGAGAAGCAGGCTCCCCGCTGAGCAGGGAGACCAATGAGGGACTCGATCTCAGGACCCTGGGATCATGACCAGAGCCGAAGGCAGACGCTCAACCGACTGAGCCACTCAGGCACCCCTCCTCCTCCTTTCAACGCTGCTGTTTCAGGAATCGTAGGCCGAAAGGTAGTGAAGATCCAACCTCAGGTCCGAAGAGTAAGAAAGATACTAAAGATACTAAAGAAATATAACAATTATATAACAATTGTAGTATGTGAACCTTGATTGATTAAAAAAAACTATAGGGGCGCCTGGGTGGCACAGCGGTTGAGCGTCTGCCTTCGGCTCAGGGCGTGATCCCGGCGTTATGGGATCGAGCCCCACATCAGGCTCCTCTGCTGTGGGCCTGCTTCTTCCTCTCCCACTCCCCCTGCTTGTGCTCCCTCTCGCTGGCTGTCTCTCTGTCAAATAAATAAATAAAATCTTTAAAAAAAAAACTATAAAAAAATTTCCATCAGTGACTTCGTTTATGTTCCCTCCTTGGCAGCCTTCACATCAGGCGCAGAAGAATCTGTGTCAGCCCGCACAGTCACGTTATTAAGCAGTGGATGAAAGAACAAGCAGCCAAGAAAAACGCTAAAGGCAACATGTGCCACAAGAAGAAACACGCCGGCCAGAGGAAAAGTAAAGGGGCACATCCGGGGAAACCAGAAACCCAGGCCCATAAAACTCCTTATTAGAGCGTTTACAGATGGACCCACACAGACAATTCCTCAAGTGGACTTGGCCATGGTTGCTTAAATTTATTTTGTGAATATTCCTTATTGGGAGTCAACAGGGCAAAACATAATATACATTTTAAAGGAACAATTATACAAGGTGCAAATGCAGCTAATAATATACTCATCTGCAAATGAAATGAAAAGATAGTGCTTGTCTTCATATCATATTTTAAGAGCAGCATACAGATCTAATTTCTCCAACCTTTTTTATTTTGAAGGTTTGCAAACCTACAGAGAAGTTGAAAGATTGGCACAATGAACACTCGCACACCTTTCACCTAGATTAATAATTGTTAATATTTTGCCACATTTGTTTTCTCTCTCTTCTCTTTTTGCATGTGTGTATAAAACATTTTATGTCTAAATATATATATTGTTTTGCTAAACCATTTGACAATAAGTTGCAAATGTTGTAATACTTCACTTCTAATTTTTTTTTTAGTGTTACAACTTGACATTCCCAAGAAGAAAGACCTTTTGAATATAATCACATTATCAGGTTTATACCTAAATATATATGCCATATATATATATTCCACATTTAATTTCCCCAATTATTTCCAGAGTATAATTTTCATATAGTTTTTTAAATCAATCAAGTCACATATTACAATTAATTGTTATATTTCCTTAGTATCTTTTACTCTAAGAAAGTCCCTCTGCTTTTTTTCTTTTCTTTCTTCCCATGGCACAGACTTTTTTAAAAGAGAGCCTAGGGCAGAATCTGTTCCACATTCTGGGTTTGCCTGTTTGCTCATGACCACGTTCGGGTTTAACGGTTTGGATAAGAATGCTTTCTACGTGCATGTGTGTATTTCTTATTGCATTATTTAGAGTTTGTAAACATTGGAGTTCATTTTCTACGTTGAGAAGTTTTAGCTGCGTATCACTTCAGCATCACATCAAGCTTGAGTAACTCCCGTTGCTGGATTGATACACTCTGTCGCTGAAACATGAAGTCTGCTCTGCTCAGGGAGCGTGTGCCTCCGCAGTGAGTGCTCAGGGCACCAGGGAGGGATCCGGAGTTGGATGCCATGCGGGATGATTTTACACTCTCCTGACAAGGAGCCCCCGTTTCTTCACTCCTGGCCCATCTTTCCCACACCTTGTCGGTGGATCCTGTCGCATGGCTTGTCTTTTGGCCTCCTTGTGGTCCACAGAAGCTTCCAGATGCAGACCAAGACCTAGTTTTCACAAACAGCCGTCAGATGGCAGGAACACGGTGTCCATGCTGCCAGGTGTCAGGTGTCCCCTGCCTCCCTCCTGGCCAGTTCCGAGCCGCGGTGTTGCCAGGCTGACTTGAGGTGATCACGGGTCGCATGCAAGTGCTGAGCCTCATGTAGGTTAAATTATCATTAACTGGCCTTTGTCCAAGTCCCCTCATTGACATATAGCACGTGATTTGTTTATTCTCACCAACAACCCTGCGAGCTTCGTACTGATATTTCTGCTTAATGGATGAGGAAATCTGAGGCTCATAGAGGTAAAATGACTTGCCCACGGGCCCACAGGAAGTAGCAGAGACAAGCTTTGTATCCGGGTTCCCAGACCCTCCCCAGTTCGGGCAGCCCCCGCAGTGGGCCCTAAAAGGTGTGCCCGCGGAGGTGGGGCAGAGGGAGAGGCATTCAGATCGCCATCTGTGCACCTGGTGCTTCACCAAGGGCTCGGGTGCCCGCCCACCGCTCCACTCGCAAGGCTAGTACTGAAACCGGCCGCTCCGGCATTGCTGGTGCCGACAGTGACAACGACCCCCTTCGGAGAGTAAAACAGGCCCCCACCTGACTTCACTGACTTTCGCACTCCCAGGCAGTGGAGGAAACTGCACACCATTTGTAACCTTTGTTTTGCAGAATCTCCCTCACCACGTTTTTCTTTTCGCCGTAAAGCAGATTTCATCAAAAAATGCGGCATTCTTCCACTCGAATCCATCATGCTTTTTACTATGATAATACAGGTGATCCTAAGGAAGATGGTTCTCCAACGTCTTACCTGTCAGGCTGCCCTAGGACCATGCCAGAGGCTGGGGAGCTTGTCAACAGCAGACCTTTGCTTCTCATGTTTCGGGGAGGCTGGGAATCCCGGATTGTGGCAGCGGCAGATCGGGTATCCGGTGAAAGCCTTGCGGGGCTGCCGACTGCCGACTTCTCCCTGTGTCCTTACAAGGTGGAAAGGACCCGGGGGCTCTCTGGAACTTCTATCAGGCGCGAATCTCATTCCTGAGGGGTCCAGCCTCATGACCTGAGCACCTCCCACAGGCCCCACTTACTAAAACCATCCACTTCGGGGGTTTAGAGTTCAACACATGGGTTTTAGCAGGGGACACAAACATTCAGACTAGAGCACTAAATATTCCTTCTTAATCTTGTAGTCATATCACCCAGTGTCATCAAATGACAGGTTTCAAATGCTGGAGAAAGCAACATTAAATAAACAACAACAACAATAAAGTAGTATGAGAGTAACTTGAAAACAAATCACAGGTTTTTAAATGACTCATAATAATCAACATTACTGAAAAGTTAAGATAAAATAAAAACATTGGTTAAGAGGTAAAATTTCCAGTTATAAAATAAAAATGTTACGGCGATGGAAAGTACAGCATAGGGAATATAGTCAAGAAAAAAATTTTTGAAAAATTGGTCTCTAAGACTCTCCACTGAGAACTTGAATGATTTTACATTTTGTTTTTCTTTCCAGGGCAGATCTATAATTCTACACAATTTGGGGGCAGCCATAATGACAATAGGTTTCTATGCTGTATTTTTAAAATGCGATTTTACTGCAATGTGAATAAGTGAACCTTTGTATGAGGACCGTGTGCCTGGGCAAGCAGCTTCTTAAAGAAATTCTGTTTTAGAGGCAATCGCACTTCCTAAAACATTATTGTGTCACTAATACTGTTACTTTTGCTATACAATTAGGTCACCTGGGTTAACCCCCCTCAGTTTTTTTAAGGTTATATTTTTATAAAGTGATACAAGTGTGTAGTAAAAGAAAAGAAATCAAAAGTACAGCAGAGTTTATCATTAAAAACATTCCCTCACTATATCCTCCCGATTCCCAGACCTACTTGGTGGATGCAACCTTTTTAAATCTCTTTAAAAGTTTTAGTTCTGGTGTTACAAGGGAAGAAAAGTTTTCCTCGATCCTCTTAGGGTCCCTAAATGGGTCTGAAAATTAAGCTGATCAAGGCATTAACAGAAGAAAAACATACACATTTAGTTAACATAAGTTTTCATGTCCTACTTGAGAGTTCTATGACCTGTTTCAATGAGAACGATGGGGAGAAGGTCAGAGTGAGCTTCTTGCTTGTCCTCTTTTCTCAAAGTCCTTCAGCTTAAAATATTCAATATATCAACATGCCATATTTTGGGGTAACCCATCAGTGGTGACCTCCATAATTTTAAATGAAATGCTGGCAAGTATTTTTTATTTATCAATTTTAGGCTATGTCTACTATCTCCTTACTACTCCTAATTTCCCTTCCCTTCTCCCGCCGCATCTTGAGTTTTATTACTATTCTTTTTCTTTATCTTTGTAACTTTGAATAATATACCCACCATATACCATCCATTAGCCTATGGATTCTAGAATTTAAGTTTCCTCTGTCTGTAAGGTGGAGATAATGCTCCAGACCCTTCCCTTCTATCTTATTCTCCATCTGTGTCACATCAGTGATACTTTTACGTTTATGTGGCTGAGGGTGATAACAATAATTCTATAGAAGAAGAAGAAGGAGAAAAGGAGGAAGAGGAGGAGGAGGGGTAGGAGGAAGAATTTTCCTTCATGTTTTCTTTAAGGTGGGGTTTCTCAACCCTGGCACTACTGACATCTTGGGCTGGATAATTATTTTGGGGACTCTCTTATACATTGTAGGTGGATTAGCAATATCTCTGGCCTCTCCTCACTAGATCATATCCAAAAATGACTCCAGATGTTAACTGATCCCTAGGAGAGGAGAGCAAAATCACTCCCTAACCCAGTTGAGAATCGCTGGTCCAGAATCTAAGGTAGATTCAAAAACTGAAAACCAACATACTTGGAAAAATTCTAAAGTGACTCCCTACACACACACACACACACACACACACACACACACACACACAACTTTTTCGTGCCCTGAAACATACTTGGGAAAATTCTTCAAAGTGTCCCCACACACACACACACACACACACACACACACACACACACACACCAATTTCCTGCCCTGGTATTCACATGCTTTCTCCCAAACACTAATCTAGGTGTTATAGTGAAGGTATTTTTCAGATGTAATTAAGGTCACGAATCAGTTGACCTTAAGATAGGGAGATTATTTGCATGGGTGTGACTTAATCACAGGAGCTCTCTAAGTCTGGGTCTAGAGGTCAGAGACAGGGTAGTCAAGAGAAATTCAAAACATAAGGATTCAACATGTCATTGCTGACTTTGGAGATGGAGGGGGGCAAGTGAAGGGGTTTATGACCGCCCCCCCCTCCCCTCAATGTGCCGCTTTGGCATGTGGATTATTTTGACCTGAAGGCACTTGAGACCCTGCTGGCTCAAGATAAATTTTTGCCCTTCCCTTAACTACATAGAGGAATATAAATTGGGGGTCTTTCCCAGAAAAAGTGTTATTAACAGAGATAAATTTTATCTGAGTGACTCATCTGTATTATAGGGCAAATATATCTAATTCCCAAACTTTGCTCTTCTTATCACCCTGTGAAATGCATTCCTTTCTTCTGAAATCACAGACACCTAACCCCTTCTCCTTAGTTCAGAATGACATAAATACCTCATGTGTCCTGTCTTTGGAATTTCCATGTCTGTGTGGATTCCCCTTACGTACACTTATTAAATTTGATCTTCTGCTAATCTCTCATGTTGATTTGATTCTTAGCCCAGCTAGAAGAACCTTTGAGGGGACAGGAATTCTCGCTCCCCAATACAAGTCAGCTGTGAGCAGCCTCCAACTGACAGTTACCAAGGAAACAAGGACCTCAGTCCTACACCCACAAGGAACTGAATTTAGCAAGGAACAAGAATGAGCTTGAAGCAGATTCTTTCATGAGCCTCCAGAGGGAATGCAGCCCAGCCAATATCTTGATTTCAGCCTTGTGAGACCCTAAGCAGAGAGCCCAGTCGTGCCATGTCTGGACGTCTGATTGTAGACTGTAAGCTAGTAAGTAGGTATTATTTTAAGTAGCTAAGTGTGTGGTATTTTGTTATGCAGCATTAGAAAATTAACACAATCAATAAACAGCATTTGAACCATCCTGACTACGTAAGTTTTGTTCTCTGCTGGGCCAAGTAGTGTGTTAGAGTGTAATACCCTTCTCTAACAATGAACTGGAGTCTGATGAAATACGACTACTTTCTATATTATTCATGTGGTGTGGATATTTTACTTCTTTTCCAGGTATGGCCAGGCATCCAGATTATTTATATCTGCTCTTCTTGTTTTTGTCAGTCACTCACTGGAGATATCAGGGTTCCTCCTACTAATTGCAGAGAATTCTGCATTTGTGCATTATAAGCTGTTCAAAATTCTAAGTTTTTCAAATAATAGGGTTCTTATCAATTCTTTTGTTGGAGAGAGCTGTGCCCTTCAATAATGCAAAATGTCTGCAATATGTCTGTCTCCAAATACCTAAAATTTGGCAATGGCCTTTCTATCAGCATAGCCCCCAGCTTTCTCTTTCTGAGATAAAAGGCTGCCTCTGTGTTCTGGTCACCCTGAGGTGCTGGGTTAAGTTTTTCATTTACCCCCTTTGATGGGAAGACTACTATAGCTTTCAACCTAATCTAAGTTGAAAAATATCTTCCATTTTGTAGAAACAGGGACTCTATGTAGCACCATTAAACGTCCACTAAGTATTCCAGTCCAAATTGGGTTGGCTAGAAGACAATCTAGAATGCTTCCACTCATCACACCAAGAAGCTTGACTTCCTGGGAAGGTGGGTAAAGATGACCTGAGACTGGTTTTAGTACACCTCCTTGTGAGATCACGATTTTTACATTATCACAGAACAAATAGTACTATGGCATATGTTTCACAATTTATATAACCAATTTGATGCTCTTTTGACAACCATAGCACTTTTTAAAAAGATATTATTTTAAGTAATCTCTACATGCAACATGAGGCTCAAACTTACAACCCTGAGACCAAGAGTTGAGTGCTCTAGTGACTGAGCCTGCCAGGTGCCCCCATTATAGGATTTTTAAAAACACATTTCCCTCTGGTAAATTTAAGAGAACTCCAAGTTCATCACATCCTACCCTAAATGCTGTGATAATACTCTTTGTCATAAATCACTGGTAGATAATTTGATTAGTTGGCATATTGTAGCTTTTCCATCTCATTGCCATTCTACCTCTGCATAAACCACTGAACGAGTGAATATCTCCTTTCTTCATCCAGAGTTTAGCACTTAGTAGGCACTCAGTAAGTATTTACTGATAAAATTTATGTAAGCAAATGGCCTCTCATTTGGCCAATTACAATGAAAACAAGACACCATGGAACGGTCAGGCCCTCCTATAACCACCCTCTACTCTAGAGTGAGAAGGGTACTAAGGGTTAAATTCTATCAAGATCTGGCCTGGAAGAGTACATTAAATAAACCCAGTGGGACTGGGCTTCAGTGTTCTCAAGCTTTTCTTTTTTCTTTTTTAGAAATATTTCTTTATTTATTTGACAGAGAGAGAGCACATGCACACGAATAGGAGAAGGAAAAGGGAGAGAATCTCAAGCAGACTCCCAGCTGAGTGCAGACCCCAACGCTCGATCCCACAATCCTGAGATCACGACCTGAGCCGAAATCAAGAGTTGGACACTTAACTGACTGAGCCACCCGGGTGCCCTCAAGCTTTTCTTAATCTCAGAATTTTTATGTTCTTTAACTCTTCCCTATAGCTCTGACATCAGCCTATCCATAAAATGGACTTTATCTCCATTTTTGTTCATCTTTCTCCCAGGACAAAACCGTCTTTATCAGTGAGTTCAAGAGCCTTCTTTGTAGAGGAGGAAAGGCAGAAGAAATAGTTTCTGATGGACTGATTTTTGTTAAACCCGGATCAGAGTGCAGGCAAATTGTATAATCTGCAAGAAAACCTAGGTTTGGGAAGAAAATGGGATCATGGAGGCCTTGGGAATCATAGAAGGTGGAGAAAACAGATGAGTCCCTGTTTGATTCTCTACTTTCAGAGTTGCCCTGGACCTGCCAGAATGGGTTAAATTAAAAAGATGAAAATACCAAGTGTTGACAAGGATGTGGAGCAACTAGAACTCTTCTGTGTGCTGAAGGGGGTATAAATTAATAAAATCACTTTGGAAAACTGTCTAGAAGTATCTACTAAAACTCTGTGCCTGTGCTATGTCCCCAGACCCTACACTTAAGGAATATCCAGTTAAATGAATATATTCACCAAAACACATGTAAAAGAATGTTCACAGCAGCCAGAAAATGGGAAACTATCCAAGTGTCCATCAACAGTAGGATGGCTAGATTTAGAATGTTACATTCATAAAATGAAATACTATCCATCAATGAGAAAGGACAATCTATAATTCATGCAACAATATGGATGTATCTCACAAGGATATGGACGAACGAACAGGATTCAGTGCAAAGGAATCAGTACCAAAACACTGGTGAAGAGCAAGCTGGCAGGCTTAGCTTTTCTGCTTAACTTCAATTCACTTCATTGTCAGTTCGGGTTAGGGATTTGAAGATCTGTACGGGAGACATCAGAAATGCCCATTTCTAGACTTCATAGGTTAGCAGACAGGCAATCAAAATTTCATAAATGAAACACGCAATGGCACAAATATATAAAATATTTTGTATTTATATATGACACCCTACATCACACACAAACATACACACACACAGACATTTTGCTTTTGTGGAAAATTACTGTCCTTTCTTTCTCCCCTCCCGCCCCCCCAAGTCTCTAATTAAAAAATAATCACATATGATCCTACTCGTATGTGGAATCTAAAAATCCCTGAACTTGTAGATTCAGAGAACAGACCGATGGTTGTGCGAGGCAGGGAGTGAGGGCAAGTGAAATGGGTGAAGGACCCCAAAAGGTATGAAATTCCAGTTATAAAATAAATAAGTCATGGTGATATAATGTACAGCATGGTGACTATAGTTAATACTGTATTGTACATTTGAAAGTTGTGAAGAAAGTAGATCTTAAGGGTTCTTGTCACAAGGAAAAAAATCATAACAGGTGTGGTGGTGGATATTTACTAAATGTATTGTGATCATTTTGCAATATATACATCTATCAAAGGTCGACATTACCAGTGGTAAGTCAGCCTGACAGTGTGTAAGCCAGCTGGGATATGATGCAAAGGACCTCCGGTCCTCTTCCCAAACCCACAACCCCAGTCTAACCATGGCAAAAACATGAAACTCCAATTGAGGGGCATTCTGTAAGATAGCTGACCAGCATTTCTCAGAACTGTCAAGGTTAACAAAAACAGGGCAAGTCTGAGGGGAGGAGAATTGGACGAAGATGGTCAAAAGGTACAAACTTCCAGGTATAAAAGAAAAAAGTACTGGGGATGGAGTACACAGCGTGTGACTACAGTTACCCCTGCTGTGTGGTTTGAAAGTTGCTGAGAGAGTAGATCCTGAAGGTTCTCTACAAAAGGAAAAAAACATTTTTCCTTTCTTTTCTTTTTTCTCTTCTCTTCTCTTTTCCCCTTCCCTTCCCTTCTCTTCCCCTTCCCCTCCCCCTCCCCTTCCCCTTCCCCTCCCCTTGCCCTCCTCTCCCTCCCTCTTTCCCAATCTTTTTCTCTCTTTCTTTCTTTCTTTCTTTCTTTCTTTCTTTCTTTCTTTCTATCTAAAAAGTCATGGTATTAACTGAACTTATTGTGGTCATCATTTCATAACATATGTAAGTCAAGTCATTATGTTGTACACCTTAAACTTTTACAGTGTTGTATGTCAATTATATCTCAATTAAACTGAAAGAAAAAATATTTAAAAGCAAAACAGGAAAAGTCTGAGAAACTGTCACAGCTTAAGACAACATAATAATGTAATGTGGTATCATGGTTGGGAGGCTGAGCAGAAAAAGAAAAGCTGAGGAAATCTAAATTAGTTCATGGTAATGTATCAATATTGATTTATTAGTTGTGACAAATATACTATATGTAGGACATTAACGATAGGGGAATCCGGGTGTGTGGTACAGGAGAACTCTGTATAATATTTGCGCTTTTCTGTAAACCTAAAACTTGTCTGAATTACAAGAATATTTTTAACAATTAGAAAAGTAGATTTTCTTAACCAAATTCTCACTTTTCCCCCAGAGACTTAAAAAAAAAATTTTTTTTTTTTGCTTTGATTTCACTCATTGATATCACTTCCTTTTCTTTCCTCAAGGCTTAGAAATTCCAGTTCACTCACCTCTCTTGGAGATAATGTGTTCAATTTCTCTTCCTGCCCTTCATTTGCTCCCAAATCACCTGCTGTCATCCTAGGACATCTGACCAGTTTTCCTGTTCCCTGATTTGTGGGTGTCAGTAGCATGCCACCCTGGGCAACACCAGACAGGGCAGGTCAGGGCAGCCAACCTACCATCAACTCAGCCACTTAAACTTTGTCACCTTAAAGAGCATATGTTGTTCCCTTTAAGCAGAGATGATTTCTTTGGGGAACTGTGAAAACAACCCAGCACCCTCATTCTGGGCACTAAAAAATCTTAAACTTCTAAGACTTAAACTTCTTAACTTCAAGAACATCATCGCAGGAACTCTGAAAATCATCTGGCCTCCACCTCTCATTTGAAAGAGGAGGGCCAGAAAAAGTAAAGTTAACAGGGTCAGGCTCAAAATCAGGTTTCCTAATTCAGACATTATATGTGCAGTTTGTTACATGAACTTGTTAGAGAAATAAGGACCCAGATCAACTACATTCCTATCAGAAAATAGTGATTAGGTAGCTACTTTGGGCAAAGCATTGTGCTAGATGCTGGAGGAAACAGAAACATGAGCCAGCAATGTGTGTGCGCCCAGGGAGCTTCGACTCTAGGGATGGGTAGGAAATAACACCGTATGCGGAATAAATATAATATAAACAAGAATAATGCATGTGTCGTACGTAGTACAAGGTTGTGAGGAGGGAGGCGTGACATCCAACGAGGCTCTCAAGGAAGGACTCATGGAGGGGGTTTCATTTGTGGTGGACTTGGAAGGATGGCTGAGATCTTGGTAGGTGGCATTGGGGGCAGAGGTGGGGAGTGGATGAGACATTAGAAAAAGAAGAACACAAGCCACATCAGAAATGTGGGAAAGGAGAGACTGCATTTGAGGAAAAACAAACCCCCCCTTTTGGTAAGAAGATTCCTCAATAGACTAGAATAGTATGGTGGAGGGCTTTCGGAGATTGTGGCTTTGGTATTTAATTCTGTAAGAAATAAGGGATGCCCAATTTGAGCCATGGGGAGTGAAGATGTAAGACTTTCCCTGGCTTGGTGTTCTGCACTACAGAGTAGTAAGATCAGAGCCACACTTTACTTCCAGCGTGGGAACCCAGAGTGTTTTATGAGGACATGGGGCTTAAGCGGAACAACACAAGCACAGCCAGTTATATGATGAGGAGTGAGTTGTGCAACAAGATGAGGGCGAGGCTGGGAGGCTCAGGAAACTACAAATAAGAGGCTCATTTGTCTGGAATATTCTCTTATGCTGAGCATCAAGAGGGTACTTAAGGAAATTAAATTGGTATAATAGGTATAAAATTCCAAAGTGAGTGCTAGAATACATTGCAGATTTTCAAAGGAAAGGCTCAAACACTAGTTTCATAATTCTAAAAATACCCACCCCATAATAAGGCTGCCATGGTCAATTTTATGTGTCAATAGAACCAGACTACAGTCCCCACTCAATCAACAAAGCTAGGCGTTGCTGAGAAGGTCTTTTGCAGGTGTCATTAAACTCCGAAGTCAGGGGCACCTGGGTGGTGCAGTTGGTTAAGCATCTGACTCTTGATTTTGGCTCAGGCTGTGATTTGCAGGGTCGTGAAATCGAGCCCCACGTGGGGATCAGACTCTGCTTGAGATTCTCTCTCCTTCTCCCCCTGCCCTTCCTGCCCGCTCACTCTCTCTCTCTCTAAAATAAATAAATAAATCTTTGGGGAAAAAAAATCCAATCCAAAATCAGTTGACTTTAAGTGAGATTATCTAGGTAATCCGTGTGGGCCTGATTGAGTCAACTAAAGTCGAAAAGCTTTAAGAGCCGAGCTGAGGTTTCCCTGAAGGAAAGGAACTTTCACTCGTGGGAAGCAGCTTTGGCTGCTGCCAGAGATTTCCAGCCTGCTCTTCTGGACGGCCTGCCCTATGGATTTGCCTCCGCAATCGTGTAAGTCAATGCTTGCAATATGTTTCTTAATAGATGTTGCCTATTGGTTGTTTCTCTGGTTGAACCCTGACTGATAGAACAAGTTGAGAGAGGAGTACTCAAAAGACAATTTAGTGAGGAGAATTCCTTTGGACAGAGGTATGCTTTGACCACCTATCCTCAACTGAGGTGGGGCTGTGGCGGGACCACCAAGATTTTGACATGTGTCCCCTGAAGTTGGGGGCAGCACGGACCCGTAGCAACGGTTGAGGCTGAGAGTTGGTGAACTCGCTCCTTTAGCAGACGAGCCACCAAAGCCAGGATGGAGACTTCCAAGTAAAGATATGAATGAAACAGACATTGACATTTGCTTCCTAGGGAAAACTGACTAACATGATCACATGTGGATTTTCTCAAAAGTCATAAATCCATAAAAATAGAAAGCCTAGAAAAAGAGACAGCAGGAACAAAATTTTGTTGGCAAGCAAATAAAGGAGTGGTAAAAATCCTAGGAGAACCTGTGGTGAACCAGGGCAGGCCTTTTTCAGGAGGGCCAGGCTGACATTGCAAACTTCTTACCTGGTGAAGAACAGCTGGGGGCACCCTCTTTCTGCAGGTCGGCTGCTCTCACAGGAAGGGGGAATATAGTCCTAGCATCTTCTTCCAAAGCCTCTAGTTAGGTAAGTCACTCCTCCTGTCGAGGGAGGGGAGAGTAAGTGGGTATGGAGAGGCCAGTAGAATTATACAGTCATGCCCTCCACATGCCATTCCCCCCCCCACACACCTCAACAAGGGCTACGCCATTTTTGTGCTATTTATCTGCGTTTCACAAGGACCGATTTAAAAAAGACACAGACACAGTTGGATTAGAACACCTATCAGTTAAAATCCCACATTCATAATCTCCCAATAACAATACAGAGAATGAAATAACTTTAGAGGTTTTTTTAAACATAAATTCAGCAAAGTACAATAAATTCAGCGAAGTACAACCATAGAAAGGAAGCCGTTGTATCAGACACCAATTCTGGCGGGTTTAAACAGAAAAGGGATTTACTGCAACGATATGGCACATCTTGGAGCCCTTCAGGGAAGGCCAAAAAAGCAGGATTGGAAAATGGACAGAACCGAAAGGAGGCTCGCCTCTCAGGAGGGGCCGGATTCAGCCGCTGCACACGTGCGAGGGCCGTGGCTTGCATCACCGCTCCTAAGCACACTTTTGGCCTTTGGCCCCCAGAAAATGGATGGTGCAGCCACCGTCAGGAAGAATTCTCTATTTGCCTGGCTTCTTTGCAACACTAACCTCAGATTCAAAACCCAGGTGGATGCATCTGACAGGCTAAATCCTGGTCACATGCTTTCTCCTCGTTAGGTGATCTGGGAAAGTAAATATCTGCTATTCTCATCTGATTGTGGGAGGAAAAGAATTCATGGGGCGTTCCCTAAATATGGGAAAGAGGTCCCATGCTAAGAAGTGAAGAGAAAAAGTAACAAATGTGCATTACAACAATTTCTGGCAGCAGAGCAAATAACCAAGTATTTTTGCATATTAAAATAGGTCCTACCTAACCCTGCAGTTTTGTATTCTATAGTGCTTTTGTTGTCACTGGAGAAATCAAACACAAAGTTCAACTTAGCAAGAATTAAAGCCTAGGGGTGCCTGGGTGGCTTAGTTGGTTAAGCATCTGACTCTTGATTTCTGCTCAGGTCATGATCTCAGGGTCGGGCACACACTCTCTCTAAAATAAATAAATCTTTATATATATATAAAAGAATTAAAGTCCACAAAACAAAAAGTGAATACAACAATAAATCTTGGTCCCAAGTAGGAGAATCAAGTAAAAAAAAAAAAGCTAAAACAAGAAATATTGAAGTCATCGTGGTCATTATATCATCTTTTTTTCTACTTTTTAAATTGAAAGCATTCAGTATGTGGGTACAGTAATTTAACATCCTTTTCTCTGTTCAGAAACTGAGCCCCAAGCCAATATTTAAAAATGGCAACCAAACTTTCCTTTTATTTCTTCCTGTCTTTTTCTCAAGTATTCAGCTTTCAGTAACAATGTTGATAGCCGTTCTGGGCATATTGACCCTTAATTATACTTTATTTTAACATTTGCTACAATTTAGGACTCTCATTTTGAGAGTAAGGGTATTCTGGAATATGAACAATTACTATTTTATTTTTTAAAGATTTATTTATTTGAGAAAGAGAGCACATGTGCCCGCACCAGCAAGTGGGGGAAAAGGCAGAGGGAGAGGAAGAAAGAGAGAATCTTTCATGCAGACTTCCTCTGAATGAGGAGCACAGCCTGACTCACGGCTTGATCTCATGACCCATAAGATCATGACCTGAGCAGAAACCAAGAGCTGGATGCTTAACTGACTGAGCCACCCAGGCGTGGCTATTTTAAGACAAGTTTTGCATCGTAGCATTTCGTTTGTTCAGTTGGAAGCCGTGAGAGTTGGAGCCCCCTGCACTTTCCCCACATAAACACATCAATCCTGGACAGGACATGCCTGCACATATCAAAGATACTTTCAAAAATATATTTTTAAACATGTTTGTGAATTGGCACTCCATATTCTTGATTACGTATTTTATCTGCCTGCACTTTTCCAGCAACCACAGTTGAAACAGGCCTTCTGAGTCTATCATAATGAGCATCGTAAGCTTGGTTGACGTTGAGTGTACTTCTGGTTAAAGTTATGGTTCCTACACTTGCTACTACTATTCTCTTTGCCTAAAATAAATTATGACTATCCCCCCTTTCCGTCTCCAAGCCTGGCTAACAGCTCTTAGTTCTTTAAGCTCAGCTCAGTCAACGCTTGTCTCTTGTTTGTTCTTCAAACAGAAGAAGTTGATGTTTGTCTCAGAGCCTTCGCACTTTCTGTGCTTTCTGCAACACCCAGCGCTTTCTGCAACACCCACGGCTGGCTCCTTCCCACCATTTCTTAGCTCCACGGTCAGGTCAAGAGCATGAGCAATGACTGGTTTCCCCACCACCTCGTGTATCTCCATCTTCCTCCCAACCAAGAATATTCTATCCTATTCTGCTTCATTTGCTTAATAGTATTCTATCTGGAAACATTTCAGCTTATGTATTAATTTGCTTACATATTTGCTTACATATTTCTGGCTCCTTCCCACCTTTAAGATTGTGATTTATAATTAGAAATGTATTTTTGGTCTGTGTCCCATTTCTGACGCAGAGTTCCTGAAACCCTTGGAATATCCTAAGTGATAAGAGTGATAAAGGTGTCGTTTTTCGTAACAAACCCCTTTCAACCACACCTGAGTTTATGTTGATGAGGCAAATTTCGGAAAGCACCTAAGGATGCTGGCCGGTTGTCAGGGGGAACCAATGTTGTGTTTAGAGGATTGGAACTTTCAGTTCCCCTACCCTCCTCCCCCGCCTCACCCAAAGCCCTAGAGAGGGGAGAGGGGCTGGAGATTGAATTCGATCAACCATGCCTAAGAAATGAAGCCCCCATAAAACCCCAAAAGGACAGAATTTGGGAGCTTCTGGATTAGTGAACAATGCTGGGAGGATGGCACACTCCAAACTCCATGGGGACAGAAGCTCTTGTACTTGAGACACTTCTATGTCTCTCTTCATTTGGCTATTGGTTTGTATCCTTAAAATCCTTTGTAATAAGCCAGTAATCTAGTAAGTACACTGGTTTCCTGACTTCTGTGAGTTGCTCTAGCAAATTCCTTGAACCTAAGGAGGGTGCCGAGGGAATCTCTGATGTCTAGGTGGAGGGTCGGAAACACAGGACTTGTGACTGGTATCTGAAGCGGCTTGAGAGGGGGTCGTCCGGTGAGAATGAGCCTTGAACCTGTAAGATCAGATGCTATCTCCAGGTAGACAGTGTCAGAATTGAGTTAAATTGCAGGACATCGAGCTGGTGTCAGAAGTAAAGTAGTGTTAGAGTACTGAGAGTAGAGGAAACACATAGGAGGGTGTTTTTCCTTAGACCACCCCACTAGAAAGAAAGCTCTATGGGAACAAGGACTTTGCTTGTCTTGTTTCCAGCTGTTGACCTCATGAGATGGGAATCTTGAGCAAGAAAGGTGCGTTTCTGAGAAAAATGCCAACACCGAGGAAATCAGTCTTTAAAGTTGGAGAGCACTTTAATAGTAAAAGACATCAACTGACCTCTTGGATCCAATTATCCTTGAAATAAAACCAACCTCCTGGATTTTTCATTATATGAACAAATTGATTAAACTGGTTTATGTTGGTTTCATTCTTTGCAACCAAAAGGGTATTGACTAATACACCAATAAAAGGCATCTCCAAATTAACCAACCAGCAACCAATTAGGGTTTAAAGGGAGGGTCTTGCCATAAGATCCCATGTCTGGTAGGAAAAGTTATGTGATTACTCGGCATCCATGCAGCCCCAGACACCCATACCCACACACAGGAAGGTGACTGTAGAACCGCTCCCAGCTGGGGACTCCTCCACATGGCAGACACAGCTCCTGCCTATCTTTTAGTCCTTTGCTCCATATTCCTTGTAAATAGAATCCAGAAATTCTTTTTTATTTAATTTTTTAAATTGTTTTAGAGAGAGAGAGAACACGCACGTGGGGGCGGGGAGCAGAGAAAGAGGGAGAGAGAGATTATCTCAAGCAGTCTCCACACCCGATGTGGGGCTCAATCTTGTGACCCTGAGAGGATGACCTGAGCCAAAATCAAGAGTTGGACACTCACTCAACTGACTGAGCCATCCAGTCACCCCAGAATCCAGAAATTCTTTTTGGGAAGGCTGAAGCTAATAATAATGGCATTCTCTCATCATGATTGATTTAGGGACGGGCATGTGATACAATTCTGTCTAATGAAATATAAGAGGAAGCCTAGTGAGGCTTCTGGGAAAGTTGTCTTTGCTCTTCCAAAGGGATTTAGAGAAGGATGCCCTTTTTCCTTCTTCCACCCTTTGGATATTGTTAGGCAAGGACTTGCTTAGACCTGTTGCAACCATCTTGTGATAGGACTAAATAAGCCTGAGATAAAAGCCAACCAAAGCCATGGGGTTAGTGGAGCAAAACCATAGCAAGATCTGTACACAGCGGCCACATAGCTCTTTGTCCTTGTGCACTATGAATGCCTTTACATGGAGCTGTGGGAACCTCTGAGCCTCTTTCACACCCCCTTAGTGCTGTGGTGTCAGGATAAAGGTGGTACCATCTTCTTCCCAGGCACTTTCTCATGCGACTGTTCCAACACGTTGTCTTTCAAAAATCTATGAACCGGGGCTCCTGGGTGGCTCAGTCATTAAGCATCTGCCTTCAGCTCAGGGCATGATCCCAGGGTCCTGGGATGTAGCCCCGCATCAGGCTGCCTGCCCAGTGGGAAGCCTGCTTCTCCCTCTCCACTCCGCCTGCTTGCGTTCCCTCTCTCGCTGTATCTCTCTGTCAAATAAATAAAATCTTAAAAAAAAAAAATCTATGAACCAATAGCAGATACTAATCTTTATATTTAATGTGCTCCTCCCCTCCCCTGGGATATACGTAAAACTATTCCAAGAATTCTTCCTCCTTGCCCCAAAGTGTTCCTAAGGCAGCGGTGGGACAGGACTGTAGGCTCTACAGCTCAGCAGTCAGGCAGTGGGGGAGGGGAATGCCAGTCTTCTCTTCCTGTGAACAACCCCAAGCTTTGATTTAACCTGGGAGTAATAGAAGAGAAGAAATTGTCCTCTCCCTAGAATCCCAAACTCCTCTCTGGACTGATGTCTCTTGACCCCTCCCCTCTTCTTACTCTCACCACCCCATCTTCTTTTCCATTGTGGAGGTAGAGCAAGTGGTGGTTGATGGTAGAAAGGTTTTTCTTTCACCAGTTCAAAAGCTCTTTGTAGGAATGAAACTGGCTCCAATATGGCGCTTTACAGTGTGAAATATTTGGTGCCTCTTTACTTCTCAGCTTTCACCCTCCGTGTTCATGCCTGCATGTGTGCTCCAAATCTAAGGTTACTCACTTGTAACCTCAGGCCATTACTCAGGCTGTTTGTGGGCTGGGCACGTAATACATTCCCTCTGTACACTACAGTGAGGCAGAGTGAGGGCAGAGTGTTTTCAGGACATGGAGTCTTATGTGAGGTGTCCTCTAAGGACATGGAAGCAGGGTCATCTGCTGAAGAATAACCTTTAAAAAGTTGACACACACTGAAGCAGAGGTAGAAAAAGTCACTTTAAAGAAACCAAATGTTACTCAGGCAGTTAAGACTAGACTTTAACCCAATTGATTGTACTGACTTGTTTAGAGAACAGACGGGGGTAGTAGAGACAGTCAGCTATGGACTTGTAAAAAAGGAGAGCCATAGATACAAATGCAAACGGTGTACAATTAAGAATGGGTCACAGAAGAAAAGAGATTAGGAGTGGATTTCAAGTATTCTTGAGTCAATGGCAAAGCCAGTCTTAAAGTGGCCTGGGTGAAGTTCATTGGTAGTTTCATAGGCTTGGCATACCTTCACTCCTATTGGGAAGACCATCCTGCTGAAAAATGGATACATAATGTTATCTTAACCTGATGAGAAGAAGAGCTTGAAAGAACTGAGTTTCTAATTTTCTTCCCAATTCCATGTTTACCAGTCAATGTTCTGAGGATGACATGACTTCCCATGTTGGTTAACCTAGAGGGTGAGTCATGTAGACTTCAAGGGCTTTGGTCCCTTTTGTACTATAAATAGTAAAGTGGCATTCTGATTTTATGCATCATAAACTATAGTGCACCCCTCAGAGATGGACCTGTTCTTACCAAGCTGATGAAAGAAGTCTGTGGAGCCCATGAGCCAGGCACCAAACAGTTGTATGGTAAGAGTCCCTAGGGTAGTAAGTGCCATCCTCTAAGGCCTCTTGGGAGAAGTTACTTACCTTACTTATTTAAGAAATTTACCTTCCTTCACTCAACACCTACCACCCAACACAGTCTACTTTCTTTGAACACAACTGTGTTTTTGTATATAGAATGGTTGAAGGAACATGGGTTTTGACATCACAAGACCCAGATTTGAATTCATCTTTTCTACTTTCTTATTGAGTAACTTGAAACAAGTCACCTAACCTCTCTGCGCCTCAGTTTCCCCAGTGGTAAACTGGAGGGATCGAGTATACAATACACACATTATCGTCTCTGAAAAAAAGTAGATACTCAGGAAACTCTTATTACAAATGTTGGCAAGTGAGAAGTAGATTAACCTTAGGATCACACTGTGGGAAGAACATTCCACCGAACTCACTCCTTTTCCTCCAAGTGGTAAGGAAAAAATATTGTATGCTGTTCTATTAACACTCCTTTTACCTCAAAAACCTAGAACAAGGGAGATTTTACTGGTACTCACCACCTCTTGAACTTACTCTATTACTCTTGATTGAAGTTGCAGTTCCCACATTATACAGTTGATGGATCCCTTTCCCTGAAATGACTCTCCCTCTTCTCCTTTTCTTCCTGCCCTCTGATCCACAACCCAGATATCTCAGCTCAGACACATGGGCCTTTCATTTTCTTTTCTTTAAGCAGACAAGCTGTTGCCCCTGCTGGACCCTCCGCTTGTATCTCTCTGCCCCCAGAGCTTCGTAGACTGGCTCCTTCTCATCCTTCACGTGGCAGTATTTCAGAGAGGTTTTTCCTAACCGCCTCACGGACCTGTCCACCCCACAGTCATTTTCCATTTCATTACTACTCTGCATTATTTTCTTCACAGTATTATCACTGCCTGAAGAGACATCAACTTACTCCTTTTCCTACATAAGGTTTAGGTTTCCTCCACTAAGCTTGACTGGATCAGAAATTGTGTCTGTCTTGTGTACCACATAGAACCCCTGAGCCTAGGACAGGGCCTGGCACACAGTAGTGCTCAATAAAGATCTCTAAATATGATAGATGAATGAATATCACCTACTCTGGAAAGCCTTCCTTTAGCACCAGGATGGGTTAGATACTCCTTCTTTGAACTTCTGGTGTCCTTTGGGTATGCTTCTTTGTGTAGCACTTGGACTGTGTTGTGAGTTAATTGTGTTATTTAAGAAATACCTTTCATGTATCCTCCCATAGTAGTAACCCTTTCAGGGGTAAGATGGGAAAGAGGAAGGGCAAGAGGTAAAAGCTAGAGAGTAGTTGTATTGGAAACAATACTGGATTGTTAGGGTAAGAGTGTTAAATCAGTAGTTTGGTGTTTTCTTTTAATCAGTAGGGTTTTCAATCAAGTTCCCATTAAGAACTCTTTGGGAAGAGTATGGGGGATGGTTCTGGAGAGAGGAAACTATCTCCCTGGGCACCACAAACCTACTTTGGAGCGCAGCAATAGAGGCAAACGAGCGTCATTGTGCTGTCAGGTAGGGACAGGTCCTGAGTTGTGTTAGAAGAATTACAGAAGCTCTATACATCCTGCGGAGGACAGAAGGAAGCCGAAACTGATCGGCCATGTTGAGGGGGTTTGCTGCAAAGGGGGCTGAGGGAGCCTAGAGCTGTCATCTGCTATAGGCTGCTGAGCGTGGACTGCATCCAGTGAAAGCTGTGATGAGCCCTAGGATTCTGCAGCCCGAGCCACCCGGGTCCTGGTCAGCAGACGGAAGCCCGCAAAGAACCCACAGTCCGCTCTGAGAGCCCTCCTCTGACATAACAACAACCCAGTAAGCTCCTCCAGATGCCATCTTGCCCAGTAAAAGGCCCTGAGAGGGAATTAAACTTAGAATCTATGGAATATTTAGGCAAAATAAACTTGTCAACCTGGAGAGATGGAGATACCTTTAATTGGCAAATTTGAAAATTCCATCTACTCCACCTTCTCCTACTCTTTACCTAATGAGATAAAGGCTGGAAACCCAGGCCTTTGCTATATTTACTTTTCTCTTCTCCATTCTTTAGACTATGAACTCTTTGAGGAAAGAGTCTTTCATCACGTCTTCTCACTGTCTAGCACAAATGGGAGCCACAATGGGAGCCCATATAAAATTTTACATTTCTTAGCAGTTACACTAAAACTAAAAAGAAACAGATAAAATTAATTTTAGTATTATATTTTATTTAACCCCATATAACCAAAATATTATCATTATAACATATATCAATATAAAAATAATGAAGGTGATATTTCCTGTTTTTGTACTAAGTCTTCAAAATATGGTGTGTATTTTACACTTCTGTCTCATCCCGCTTTGCACTGGCCACCTTTCAAGTACTCAAGAGCCACATGTAGCTAATGCTTGTCATTGGACAGCAGGGGTCTAGCATGAACCCTGCCACAGAGTAAGTAAAAAGTAAATGTGCAATGGATGAATTTATAATACTAAATGTTATCATTACATCTTGCTGCCTCTTAATAAACCTTGTGCCTTTCAAAGTCGGGCAGAACAATAAATTGCACTTTGCCTTTGATGGATAGCATCTATAGTGTGTGACCAACATGACTTGGCATTAAATTTAGAAACTATAATAGAACATAGATCTTAATATGCACATTCTAGTATGACATTGACTTCACTGTGCTTGTGTAAAATTGTGGCTCAAAAAACTTGCAGCCCCTTCGAAAATAAAATATGTGTATATTTTGTCCTCAGTTGCATGGGCCATAGCTAATATTTCTGTAGCCAGGTATTATCTGCTATTATATTTCACAGAATCTCAGAGGCTTGTTCTTAAAAATTCAATTGAGATTCTCTACATCTAATTTTTAACCCATTTCATTGTTCATTGCTTAACTTCCCAGTACCATGCTCACTTTGCTTAACCGAAGATTAATTTGATCAAAAAGACAAACTGTGCCTTGTGGGACTTTCTTGTTGTGCAAGAACAATCCTATGGATTTGTTGTACCGACAATTATGGGGCCCCTTCTTTCTTTCAACAATCTTTTATTTGGGACCTACCACATATCTAGCTCTGAATATACACTGGGGCCAAATGGAGCTCCCTCCTTCGGAGTGCATGAGCTAGTAAACTCCTAAAATCAGGATCAATTTCCTTGCTCAGGTAAGGCCCCTTACTGTCCTCACTGGTGTCTAACTCCAAACTATCTTGTTTCCAGTTTACTTAGGAAGAATTGTCCCAATAGCAGTCTCTTAAAAAGTCAAGGTCGTTTTGAATAGAGGTATTAGGTATTTACAAATCGGGTGTTTAGAATATTTACACATTTACAAATTCTGAGTGACATCCTGCTCAAACTCGTAATGCAGGCGCATTTGGCTGCTCTGGAAATTAGAAAACGTTAACATTGCATTCAAATAAAGTATTGCAGAAATCTTACAGGTGAAGCCCAGCTCTGTTGCTAGGCAACCTGACAGACTGGCAAGCGGGGACCAACTTGCCTCCCACACTTGACCATCTCTCCCCAGTGGTGGGACGCGGAGACCTCATTGGCTCCCGTCTCCTCTCACTAAACTCCAATTGGCCGGAGAACCTCTCACTCCGTTCCCGTTGGCTCTCGCTGTCTCTCGCCGCTCTGTAATTGGCAGGCCGGCTCTCGGGCCACCCCACGTCACTCTCTCACCCCACTTCCTCGGCCCTCCGACTTTGTCCCCGCCCCTTCCCCCGCCCTTCCAGCCGCGAGGGAAAACCCTAGCAAGAGCCCGCCTCTAGTTTTCTTCGGATTGGTAGAAGCCTGACTAGGGGGCGGGCACTGCCGGGCTATTCTGCGGGCCGCGATTGGCTGCTGGAACCACTGTCCAGCCTCCCACCGACTCCCGGCGGTGCCGGAGTCGGGCGGGTCGGCCTCTATAAAGCTGGTGGCTGAGAGGAGGTGCCGCGTACTGCATTTTCGTGGCTCGCTACCTTTCCACGGCCACCGCACGGTCACGTTTGGGTGAGTGTCCCGCGACGGGGAGAGCTGGGCTGCTGCGGCGCCGGGGTGAAGGCCGGGCGGAGGCGGTGTCCTTGACTAGGCCCGAAGGAGCTGCAGCTCCGTCCGGGTGGGGCGGAGGCATGGACCCGGCCCGGGAGGATGGGGGCGCCTCGAGCAGGGCGGTGCGGGAACTCCCCTGCCAGGGGCTTGGGGCCGACTGCGGTGGGTTTGACGTGGGGCTGGGGAGTCGCGGAGGGGAGAAGGCGAAAGGGCGTTGAGAGGTAGAGTTCTAATAACATAGTCAGCCAGGGGCTGGAGATGCCAGGGACGTGGCTGTGTTCTCCTTGAGGGGTTTGGGGGTGGGGAGGCCCATCAGGAGGGGACGAGGAAGGAGCTGGGCTGCCAGGGCGTTCCCAGAGCTTTGGGTTAAGGGTGGACGCCAAAGGATGGGGAAAATCACGCCTAATTAGATGGAGGCTTGTAGGTTGGCAGGGGGTGTGTCCTCTTGCAGCCACGTATAGAGAGTTGCTGGGAGAAAGGGCAGTGGGCAAGTGTAACTTTTCTTCCCCAGCTCAGGTGCAAGAAAGCATCAAAACCGTGGTTTAACCTGGCTGAATACTTGGGCTGTTGACTGCTTCAGTCGGCTTGCTTCATATCTCACAGATTCCTGCCTCCCACCTTCCCGCCTCCATATTTTTTATGCCCATACTAAAGAAAAATTAGGTTTCCTTGGTGTTCTGAAATCCCATACCCCTCCCTCCTGCTGATAGCTTCAGGGCCAGCCTGACCTGATAGGATGTAATGGGTAGGCACCCACAGGACCTTCACACACAGTGGGGTTTGGGTTAAGCCAAAGTATAAGGTGTTTTTGAAAAACGTGTGTCCTTTGACCAGTGGTAGAGAAAAGGAATACTCTGACCTACCCTGGATGAAGGATTTGGACACAGGTAAGGAGGTCTCTGCTTGTCATGTTTGCCCCGTGGCCTTGGCCTTAGGCCATCCCAGGCTTCTTTCCCTGCTCACCTCTGCTGCAGCTCCTTCCAGCTACTGATGTTCTTGTCGACCTGCTGCCTGCTGCAGTAGGATGATGTGTTCTGGCTGCTGCTGAGTAACATCTGCTCTTTCGAACTGATGAATTGTGAAAAACAGTGGCAAGATAAATGGCAAAATTAAGACAAATGGAAGTATTTGTATAGTTAATAGGTTTTTCTTTCTGAGATGGCGTTTGGACTTTCATTGTGCAGATTCTGTTAGAGAGCAGATTGAAAGTCCTTAACCTGGATCTTCCAAATGGTTCTTTGTATCTTGAGACCTCTAAGCAGTTTGTGTTGTTTCTTTAATCAAAACTTTTATTTTTAAAATTTCAGTTATTTTTTGTAAGGGTAAGGAGGGCAGGGATAGCATATTTTATGGGAGAGGAGAAAGACTTTATTTTCTTGGTGTTTAACCTTTGTAGGTCTCGTTCTCCTAAATTTATAGGTTTGCCCTTTACTCAATTCTAGTCTAATCAGTAACCCCAGTTCTGAGGAAGGTGTTTCCAAGGGGGATAAATTATAGGATATTTTGTTTGGGACCATAGAAGGCCATATCATCTGCTGGCTATTTCTGAGCCTTGCTTTTGATTTTGTTTTCTTCTTACATATTCTTCCAGAGTGCTTTTATATCTTGTTTCTGTTAACTGTGGGATGGACTTCAAGATTTTTTTTTTAAGATTTTATTTATTTCAGAGAGAGCGAGAGCGAGAGAGCATGAGCGGGGTGAGGGGCAGAGGGAGTAGCAGGCTCTCTGCTGAGCAGGGAGCTGATGTGGGGCTCCATCCAGGGACTCTGGAATCGTGACCTGAGCCGAAGGCAGACGCTCAACTAACTAAGCCACCCAGGTGCCCCAGGCTTTAAGATTTTTTGATTGAAATTTTAGATAGCGTTTCTGGAAGGAAGTGCAAAACCCTGATATTGATGTAACGTGTATTTCCTCAGTGGCCTAGAATTATTTAAAACCATAAAGCAGTGGAACTGAATGAGGGGAGGTTCTGGTTTGAGGAATTTGATGGGCTGTGTATAAGAATCTATATTTAGTTTCATGTGGAAAAGAACAGTCTTAGAATTTTATGTTGGGTTACTAACAAACCAAATATCATAGAAGGGTATGATTTTTTTTTTTAAAGATTTATTTATTTTAGAGAGAGAGAGTAGAAGGAGGGGCAGAGGGAGAGGGAGAGAGAATCTCAGGCAGACTCCCCGCCGAGCATGGAGCCCTCTGCTGGGCTTGATCTCATAACCCTGACATCGTGACCTGAACCAAAACCAAGAGTCAGACATTAACTGACTGAGCCACCCAGGCACCCTGTGTGATATTTTTATGTGTCTCAAGATGGTGGTACAGATTCAAAAGCTTGAAAAACATGTTACCCAATCTAATTGGAGGGTAGTAGGACTCAACTCTTAATAATCCATTCGTTTTGAGACTTCTTGATATGTGGTGATGCTCTCTTGCTGTCTGTCAACTGAGCGTAGCTAGAGCAATAGAGGAGAAGCTAATTTTTGAAAGTCTTCGTCTTTGCAGGTTTTGTGATTGGGGATGTGTGGATATGGGAATGATGGTAAGAACAACAAATGTTGTCTTATTCCATTTGGATCCACTACATTTTTCAGTAGAAAACCAGTTTTCTTAAACATTTTCTGGGCACCGTTTGATGCAGCAGCTCATTTAAAAAGTGATAGCAAAAAGCACTTACTAATGAGGGCTGCTACAAGTACTCGAATCTAAAAGATTTGTCCTCTGTGATAATTCCAAATTCAGCTCCTCAAAAAAATGGCAGTTGAATGCCCATTACTCCCAGATCTCAAAGGGATTTCAAAAGAATCAAAATACAGCCCCTCTCCCAGGGGAGTCTAGGAATCAAGTGTGGCTAGGAAGACTGCCCATAACTGGTTTTTCATTGAGAGTAGACCCCGAGGACTTTATGTGAATGACGTAGACCTGCTGTAGAAGCATGGGGGCCCTGATTATAAACTTGAGGAAACCTTCTTGGAAGAGGTAGCTTAGAACAAGGCCTTGAAATAGGAGTAGAATTTACAAGCAGACCAGGAAGTCTGGGGAGAGGCAGGAATGTCTGTTTTTTACTGAGAGAGCTAGACCAGAGTGTACGGGCATGGGCAAAGTCTTACCAGTAGTTTTGCTGGCTTGTTCCTAAAGAAGAAAGGTTGCCAGCTCTTTCTCATTAAAAAGGATGTCCTGGATTTCTCTCCCATTATAGTGAAAAAGATCAGCAGGCAACTGCTCCCGGTTTATCATGTACGTAAATGTGTGCCGGATGCACTTCTCTGACTACTTGTTTGAATCAAGGCTGAGGAGGGATCCAGAAGGAGGGATTCAGAACTCTGAGTAAACCCCAGGAGAAAGCATCATGGCAAGAACCTGGTTGGCCCTAGCAGGCTTCGCATTCTTCAGTGTTTATCTTTGCCAAACTAGGAATATCTCTGTCGTGGCTGTGGCTCGAGGCTCCCAACCTGCCCAGCTGCTTGCGGGTCATTATGTGCTTCCTGGCCCAGCCGTGCTTGGAAAGGACCTTCTGTTAGAAAGAAGCTGATGAGCTGCTGGAGACTTGGGCAGTGCTGTTTCAGTCAGGAGAGGGATCCCTCCTAGCGGTTGCGGAAGAGAAGCGAAAGCCTAATCGCTTTCTAATGGACTATTTCCAAGTGGCATTTACCGCCTCCGTTTCCATTCCTGGTTGCCTAGGTAGCACAGCAGTCCTCTGTGAATCTTCTTTTTTCTTCTGTTTCTTTCTTCTTTGCTCTAATGTCCTCCTCTTGCCACTCCTCTCTTCCTCATCCTATCTTTACCCTCCCCTCCTCTTTCTGCCTGGCTCTCCCCACCTAAACTCTCTGCAACTGAAAAAAATCAAAATTGAAAGAGGGAATATTGACAGTTTAGGAGAAATTTCCTTTATTAAAATAGTGTCAAATGGTTTCAAGAAGAAATATTACTAAGTTATTTAGTCTCGACGTGGAGGGGGAATCATGTTTTCCCCTCACCAGAGAGCCAGTCCCTGTGGTCTACTTAATTTGCAGGTTACAAAAGCATAATTTGAGATAATAAAGGACAAAATATAGGTTATTTTCTCAAAAGTGTATGTATAATTCTGTAATCAAAGAGGTTTCTTGGAATATAGAAGTCTTCCTACAGAACTCAGGGTTTATTTATTGGGAGGGGGAGGGTAAACTTAATGAAGTAAAAGGAACTAAATCTCTAAAGAGCTCTTAAATGATCTAATCATGTAAAAGAAATCTTACTAAATTATTTATTAAAAGTAATTCAGAGTACTGAATGTAGTCTCTGGTTAATCAGGCAAGGGCAGATGCTAAATTTGCCAATAATTAAGTAGAGAGCAAAGATAATTGTGTTTTCATTAAGCATAGAAACTGTTGTCTCAAGTAACAATCCTTTAGAACAGATGGACTGAAGAAAATGCTCCATTGTCACCTTCCCTTTTTATTTCCATATAATTTAAACAATGCTAAAGCTTAATGCTCTTTTATCTTGATATCACATGCTTATCTTTTTAATACAAGCACTGTAGGAAAATCACTTAAAAGGTTGGGGAGGGTGGCAGTGGCCATGTTCAAAAGTAGGAGCATAAGATTAAATAAATGAAGGTAATTAGGTCTTGCTGCAGAGATACATATTTTGTTTGAAAAATATTAAGAACTAAGAATTATGTATTGGTACTTTATATTACAAAGCATTATTCACATATTTTATCTTCTCAACCATCTGGGAGGGCGGGTATTAACTCCATTTTATAGATGAGAAAACTGAAGCTCAGAGAGGCACACATTGCTAAAGCCACAAACTCCTAAGGGTAGAGCAAGCTCTTTTTTTTTTTTTTTTTTTTTTTAAGATTTTATTTATTTGAGAAAGAGCACGAGTAGGGGGAGAGGGCAGAGGGAGAAGCAGACTCCCCGCTGAGCAGGGAGCCTGACCCTTGGCTGGATCCCAGGACCCCGGGATCATGACCTGAGCTGAAGGCAGACGCTTTGACACTTCACCGACTGAGCCCCCCAGGCGCCCCTAGAACAAACTCTTGAGTGTGGGAGTCTCATTACTCCAGAGCTTGCTAGTCCAGTACAACTTATTTACATTCCTTTCCTTCAATTCTTAATGTTCAAATTTAGTAAAGACAACCAACAACTCTCCTAGCATCACACTTGGTTTCAAGCCCGAATCAGGGATATGAACTTTGCATGTCAGTTCGTTACCAGGACTCAACCTACCACTCTACGCGCTCATGAAATAAGGGGGGGAAGTTTTATAAGCGTTAAGTACCATTTTTCTAAGGAAAGTCAAATTCTGTTCTATGCAATGTAATTGGACAAGGAAATGTTTATTTTAACTTACTTTGAATTGGAGTCATTATTTGAATTTGTGTGGTGATTTATGACTTTAAAAGAAGTTCTTATTTGAAATTCCTAGTGCCTGAAGGAGGAAACAGAGTGACAGACCTGGAGACTGCAGTTCTTTATTCTTCACACAGGTATGGCGTCCTGTCATGCTGCTAAAGGAAAGCCTTCCTCTCTAACGGAAGGGGGAATTTAATTGTTATCCCAGGGCAAATAACCACTTGTGTACCCCACACATTCTTAAAACCCATTACAGAGTTCTGTATCTTTAATCATTAGTTAATGCCTTAGTGCTTTGGGAGACTGTCCAATTTTGTGATTATTAGACTGATGTTTGAAATCTAGACACTAATTTTTTATCCTTTTTAAAGATAAAATTTAAAAAGAAAATTTACACATTTTATTATAAATACAGAGTCACCATTATCCTGCTTAGTTTTTTTTTTTTTTTTAAGGTTTTATTTATTTATTAGAGAGAGAGACAGCCAGCGAGAGAGGGAACACAGGCAGGGGGAGTGGGAGAGGAAGAAGCAGGCTTCCATCAGAGGAGCCTGATGTGGGGCTCGATCCCAGAACTCTGGGATCACCCCCTGAGTCGAAGGCAGATGCTTAACAACTGAGCCACTCAGGCGCCCCAGGTTTTTGTTTTGTTTTGTTTTGTTTTAATTGTGGATACAATGCTCTGAAAAATACTAAAGTACTTTTTTATCAGCAAAAAGTTAAAAATATATGCAGATAATTTTTTAAACTGTCAGATTTTTAAACTATATTTAGAAATTTTTTGTGATATTTAGATAGTGAATGAACCAGAATACCCTATTGTGTATGGAGTTAACACCGTAATGTGAACATCTCAGAGCTTTAGCTGGCCTTTTTCTTATAGCATCTTCTTCAGAGAGCGTTTGAGCTGTAGTAAAGATTACATCTCAGAAACTATATCATACTTTTTGTTGTTTGAAATGCCATGGAAACAGTTCCTTCCCTGTATTAATTTTTCATTCTTTTCCTACTTAATCTTACTGCTCCTTAATTTTAACCAAAAGCTAACTATTTCAAATTGGACAGCTTTTTATCAGGAATATAATGAGAACATCTTGGCTGTCAAAACCCCTCAGAGTGAGCAATATGGACCGAGTCAGATAACGTAAACATTTTTTCCACACCAAGATCAGAGTCATGATTCACTTTCAACTTGATGTGTGTGGTTTAGTTAAGCTACATTTTTCCCCCAAATGAAATAAGGGACTTCTTTAACCTCTCAGAGGTTTAAGCATAACAGAGTTATGCCTTGTTTCATAAGTACAATAATATAAGAACTGATCAGAGCTAGTTGGATTATGGTAAATATGAATTAATTATGGAATCAAAGCCTTGCATTGTGGCTTTTAATAAACTGGTTTATACGTTCAGAAGATTGTATATACTTGTCCATTTTATTTCCAAAAGCGTTGCAAGCTGCTGGGTCAGGCAGGGAAAATCACACTGTCCTTAGTGTGTTTAGAGCAGTTTGAAGAGTGGAAAGAATCCAAAGTGGTAACCTTGTGGGAAAGGCTGGGAAGATGGGTAACCCTACTGCCTCTGGTTTGGCAGCTTAGAGGGTAGCATATGGGAGGGGCTCCTCTTATAAGGGTATGGACTGGTCTTTGTTTGGTTTTTAACACTAGTTGTAGAGCTCTTTTCTACAGATTATGCAGAGGACTTAATCTTGTTTTCCTATAAGCTTAGAATCTGCCAAATGACTTTTTAGTTCCTTTATGTCTTTATTTCAACTTCAGTGTAGCACAGTTTAGATTATCGTAAACAGATAGGTTTTCTTGGAAGAGGGGAAAGGGTAGAACAAGGTAAAGAGGTGCTTCTCTATTCACGGAGCTGATTTGACAGTGAGCCTGTGAAGTCATAAAACAGTTGAGGCTGGAATCTGGGAGCCATCCTAAACACCTCCTCGTTTTCCCGGCTTCTAGTCAATCACAATTTCTGCCGGGTTTTTGCTTCTGTATTTTTTGAAGCTGTTCCTTCTTTACCCCTCCTGTGGCAATTGCTCTAGTACATGAGCTGTCTTACCCGGACTGCTGTATGTGCCCCTAACCCAAATCCATTCTCCACACCGCACCAGTGATTGTGCAAAACGGGGATGCACAAGCTTTTTTGACTATGACCCTCAGTAAGAAATATGCTTTATATTGCAACCTAGGATATATGTGAATAATTGAAACAGAATTTTCATGGAAAAATTCTTAAAGTTACTGTGTGCCGTGCAAGCTGATGTTTTCTGTTCTTTACTACTACGTTTTAAAAAATGTTGTTTGCCCTTCACTAAATTGATTGCGGAGTTGGAAAAATACATTGACCCGAACATGAATATGACCCTGTTATTTCTGTCTAAAACCCTCTGATGGCTTCTTACTGTCTTCATGGTGACACTGAAACCCCCTGACAGCAGCATCCCAGAGTCTTTATGACCCGACCCTGGCCTAGCTCTCCTGACCTACTGCTTGCCTGCTCTGCTCACTGGGCCTCACATTTCATTCAGTAAATGAGTAAAACTTCTCCTAGCTCTCTGTATCTTGCCTTTTTATATGTTGTCCAGCCTGTGGAGGATCTCCTGTCACTATTTGCTTCTGCACAGCTTTACTGATTACTCCTCACTCATTCTGAAGACTCAAGGCAGCACCAGTAACCAAGAAGCCTCTCTTCCCACTCCTCCCCTTGCCTCCAGGCTGGGTTAGGTAGTTCTCCTAACATCATGTGACTGTCTCTGTTGTTTCCCTTGTTTATTATTAGATGTTTATATCCTACACACGGAGGTGGTGAATATTTGAAAGGGGAAGGGTTATCTCCTATGAAACTTATCCCAAATGTTTGGCATGTAACACGTTGTCATTGCTTGAATAAGTGAAAAACATAAAAATTAAACAAGATTCTGATATTTAGAAGGAAGATTCAATGATATGCCGTAGGACCTTTAACTTAGATTTTGTGATTATATTTCTAGGTGCCTATTTTCTAGGTTTTAATATACTTATAACTTTTTTTTAAGATTTTATTTATTTGTCATAAAGAGAGAAAGAAAGAGCACAAGTATGGGGAGCAGCAGATGGAGAGGGAGAAGCAGGCTCCCCACTGAGCAAGGAGCTGGATGCGGGACTTGATCCCAAGACCTTGGGGATCACGACCTGAGCTGAAGGCAGACGCCTAACCAACTGAGCCACCCAGGCGTCCCAATACACTTATAACTTGATGACCTATGGGCTAAGGGTAGATTACATGATTTAAGGATAACCTCTCTGCTTTAGATGTCCTCTCAAGATTTCAAAAATTAACAACTCACCAAGGCAGTAGTCTGTAATTTCATTATGCCTAATACTATACCAGAGTTTGCAGAGTGGCAGAGGACAAAGGACATAAATATAGGATTTGACTTTTCATTTTTGGGAGTCAAAGTAGTCATTGGTAAAGAACGTTGGTGAGCCAGTAGGACCCAGGTAACTCTCATAAGCCAAGACCTTTAGGTGAATGAAGACCTGAAATTCTGTCACGTAAGGAGCACCTTGCAATTAACATGATGTCTAAAAAGGAAATTGAGTTGTAGAAGTTTAAATGGGGAAAAAAATTCTTTCTCTAAAACTAATAGGCTGTGCCATTCTTCAAGGCCTGATAAGTGTGTATTCCTGACTCCTGTGGCAGCTGGGTTCTGGGTGGACTGCCCATGGAAGTTCTCAAGGGAGAGAGGAGATGGGAAGGCGAGGCTGGCTTGTTTTTGTCAGTGGGGCTGCAAGAAGGGAGGGGGAGGGTTGTCTGGGCTTGAGCTCAGCAGCAGAGGGTCTGGCACCCATAGCTCCAGCAGCTTCCGTCGGAGTGTGAGCTCTTAGGATCTCAATAACCACCTGCCCCCTTGACCCCTAGCCCCGCCAACAGGTTTGTAACCATTTCCCTGTGTTAAATTCTCCCCTGTTTGAAATACCTAGAATGATTTCTCTTTTCCTGATTAATACAGTCTCTAAAGAAATTGAGGAGGCTCTGGTAGGTTCTGTGACTTGCCCATCCACACATAGCAATGCTCTTGAGTGGCTAGCGCATTTGTTTTACTGTTAGTAAATAAATCTAGACATTACTAAAAGTATTTACAGTGTGGCAAGAGTCTTTTTTAGCACCCTTTTTAAGAAAGAAAGGGGTGGTTTTAAGAGGTGTTATCTAGATGCCACACAAATAATACGTGGATTACCAGTTTTCAAATTTGAATCAGAGTTTGGTTTTTTTCCCTGATTTAGAAGCTAAGTGATACCTTGTGGTTCTGCAATCATTTATTGCCTATAGACTAGCTGTAGAAAGTGTAGCATATTGGCATATGACTCTGTGATGAGTCCTGGAACTTATTCTTGCTTAAAATTTTCATCGTTTGGGTTGTTGGGGGTGTTCTTTATAATAACAGGGGCCTTGTAGAGATTGACTTGGTAGACTTCTGTAGTGTGGCTTTTCTACTTGCTGAGATTGTTTAGATCACTGAAGAATGAAATATATTTATGATGACCGACTGACCGATTTAAACTTTGTTGGGTGGCCAGGAACAGATCAGGTACTTGAATTCTGATTTGTGGACCGTATCGCTAAATTGTCATTGTTTCATCTTACAGTTTTTTACAATAGAAGAATCTTATTTGAGTTTTCTTTACCATTAATAATCCTGTTTTAAATCTAAAGAGATCTAGGTGGGTTTTTTGTTTGTTTCTTTTAAGGAGTTTATTTTTAAGCACTCTCTCCACCCAGTGTGGGGCTTGAACTCAAAACCCTGAGATGAAAGGTCACATATTCCACTGACTGAGCCAGCCAGGCACCCCTGAAGATGTCTAGTTTTAAATAAAGTGCAAATCTCTCTAAAAGACAATGATTTTAAATAGTAGTGTTCCGTTCATATTGTAATTGTTACTTTCACATATTAAAATTGCCCCTAATCTAGTCAGTGGTATTGTAATAGCATTACATGATGACAGACGGGAGCTGCACTTACGGTGAGCATAGCGCAATGCTTGGAGTTGTCAAATAACTAGGTCGTACACCTGAAACTAATGTGACATTGTGTGTCAACTATACTTCGATTAAGAAAAATAATAATAAAATAAAATTGCCCTAAATAAAATATACTAAACTTAGAAACTAAATTAACATTTCAGGTCATAGTTGAACTTTTAATGTTGATTTCTTAAGTTTGACAATCTGGAATTTATAACCTAAAACAGTGTTTTCTTCTGTTTTTCTTTCTAAAGCTCTTTCACCATGCCTGGGTCACTTCCTGTGAATGCAGAAGCCTGCTGGCCAAAAGATGTGGGAATTGTCGCCCTTGAGATCTATTTTCCTTCTCAGTATGTTGATCAAGCCGAGTTGGAAAAATACGATGGTGTAGATGCTGGAAAGTATACTATTGGCTTGGGCCAGGCCAAGATGGGCTTCTGCACAGATAGAGAAGACATCAACTCTCTTTGCCTGACTGTGGTTCAGAATCTTATGGAGAGACATAGCCTTTCGTATGATTGCATTGGGCGTTTAGAAGTTGGAACAGAGACGATCATTGACAAATCAAAGTCCGTGAAGACTAATTTGATGCAGCTCTTTGAGGAGTCTGGGAACACAGATATAGAAGGAATAGATACGACTAATGCATGCTATGGAGGCACAGCTGCTGTCTTCAACGCTGTTAACTGGATTGAGTCCAGCTCTTGGGATGGTATGTCGCGTATTATTCCAAAGAAACTCTCCGTGAGGATGCATAGGCCCACATGACCTTTTAATGAATGCCGCATGCAAACTTACCAGTTATGCTTGTTTGAATATGGTCAGAAATGTAGCTCTTTCAACTTATCTAAATTATAAACTGGTTGTCTTTATCATGTAGGACAAATTATAAAAATTTAGAATTTTTTTTGCTTTGCCAAAGATGGGAAAGCATATTCTGGGAAAATAGAAGACTTCATTGTATATGTATGGTACTTACAGTGGCGATCACCTTCATGTGTATTAACAATCTTTTTCAGGACGGTATGCCCTGGTAGTTGCGGGAGATATTGCTGTATATGCCACAGGAAATGCTAGACCTACAGGTGGAGTGGGAGCTGTTGCTCTGTTAATTGGGCCAAATGCTCCTTTAATTTTTGACCGAGGTAGGTGGGAGAGCATTTTTTTTTTATTAGCAACGTATGCCGAGAAAGTTGAAAATACAAATGGAAGCTAGTCTTACCGAGTGTTCATTAAATGCAGGTACTACCTGCTCAGTGTTTTATACGAGTTAGCATATTTGGTCTTTATAGGAATTTTATGAGATAAGTAATGTCATTCTCATTTTACAGAGCAGTAAAATGGGCTTAAGTAATAAACAGTAACTTGCCCACAGTCACTCGTTAGTGAAAGTTCAATTTGTTTTCAGTTCAGTAGAGCAATTGTGATCTCCCAGTTACAGATAAGAAACTTGTATAAAATGTTGTATATCAAAGGAGTCTTAGGCCTGTCCATGGATGCTGTTACATTTCATTTCAATTACATGTGGGTTTCACCTTGTGATTTCCATGCTGCAAATGGCAAGAATTGACTAGATAGTTTTAGGAAAGTCCCCAGATAATGCAATCTGCTGACTAACATACAATCATCAAGGAGCAGAAATAAATGTCATCTACCTTTTTCGTTCTGATAGGACTTCGTGGGACACATATGCAACACGCCTATGACTTTTACAAGCCTGATATGCTTTCGGAATATCCTATAGTTGATGGGAAACTGTCCATACAGTGCTACCTCAGTGCACTAGACCGCTGCTATTCCGTCTACCGTAAAAAGATCCGTGCCCAGTGGCAGAAGGGTGGGTTTCACGCGTGTGCCTTGGTTTGGGCATCTGTTGAGGGCACTGTGGTGTGCCGAGTGTCTTTAGTGAGATCCTGCTTTGTGGGCATCCTTCGTTAGTGTCCTCGAACTATTTCTTCCTCACCCACCAGATTGCATTTCCCCACAGATTTGGGGAATGTGTAATTTAGGAATAACAGGGAAGCTTTGGAAATGAGGTATATCTATGCAGAAACGCTTATTTGGACTTACCCCCAGTAAAAAAAAATCAAAACTAGGGTAAAAGAAAGTAACTTGAATTTTGTTCATCTTTTGAGAGAGAGAGGTACTTTTACAAGGCTTTAGCTTGCAGCTGTGATCCAGAGCAAACTCTAATGAAAATCCGTTACTGAAGTGACCCCCTTCCTCCCACAGGCTGTTTGCATTTGACCTGTGAATTCAAACTTGCTTTTCCAGTGTCCTCATTAATCTCTGTCTTTAACCCTGAAAAAGTTCTTGAGATACTCAAAAGGACAGCATTTGAATTAGTGCCATTAAAACACACAGTATCATATAAATTAGGCTTTTTCCGTAGACCAACTTTGCTTTATAGAGGTTGTTAAGAGAGGGTTAAAATAAGTATTGAGTAATGTAATAAGATTCGTAGTGGTCCTGGAGAAGAAACATTCTTGCAGTGTGTAAAACGTCATACTGTTCGCCAGTATTGAACGGGACAGTGATTTTCGAACATTATTAGGCCCCAGAGTGAGCAGTACACTCTACCTTGTCTGTGTGCTAAACTCACCCAGAAATAAGAAATTACATGCCATGCCACAAATTATGCAGTTTGCTATTTTCTGCCCTATTCTGTTTCATTAAAAAAATACCCTAAGGTTAAAAAAAAAAAAAAAAAAAAGCTGGCCCCAACCCACTAAATTAATTACAGACTCTTTAAGACTCTCTGAAGTTTGAAAACAGTAATGTAGTGGGGGATGTTCTGTCTCTGGATGTCTTTTTGATACGCATTTTAAGCCCTAGAGATATTTCATTACACAGTATATTTTTGGTTGTTGTTTAAAGATAGAAGAACATCGTAGCCTTGTTCTAAAATCAAACTTTAAAAGTTAGTGTTTTAAATGAATTTCATAATTTCTTTGGATTTCTCTTTCAGAGGGTAATGATAAAGATTTTACCTTGAATGATTTTGGTTTCATGATCTTCCACTCACCCTACTGTAAGCTGGTTCAGAAATCTCTAGCTCGGATGTTGCTGAATGACTTCCTTAATGACCAGAACAGAGATAAAAATAGTATCTATAGTGGCCTGGAAGCCTTTGGGTAAGAGAAGTTTGTTAGGATTTTTTTTTTCTTCTGTGTGTATTTTATCTGTTAAACCATTCTTTTCATAGATACGAAAATTTTCTTTTTTTTTCTTTTTTGTTAAAGATTTTTATTTATTCATTTGAGACAGATAGAATGAGCAGGGGGAGAGGCAGAGGAAGAGGCAGGCTCCCTGCTGAGCCAGGAGCCCAATGTGGGGCTCGATCCCAGGACCCTGGGATCACGACCTGAGCCAGAGGCAGAAGCTTGACCATCTGAGCCACTCAGGCGCCCCTAGACATGAAGATTTCTTACTTTTAGATCTGTTCCCGTTGTCACCACGATATTAGACCCCATGAATGCCTGTATTTACTACGACAGCCTCTGAAATCTTCTCCCTGCGTCTCCAGCCCCTGTGCCCCATCCTGTCCTGCAGCTGCCGTCCTAGAGTGCACGCTCCTGCCCCTTCCACCTCCCCCCACTTCTCTGGCTCCCTGTGTGCCAGCCTGTTAAACTCATTCTGTCCCTTCTACATCTAGTAAAATTCTACCCTACTTTTTAAGGCTTGGCTCCTGCAATATCCTGACTTTTATAACTAAATAGACTTTATGATGGACTTGAAATAGTAGTGTATTCTGTTTGGTGACGACAGAGCTTTCATGAGTTTATTGACCCATGAGAATTCTGTTGTCCTAACTTGATGATAAAAAGCTTTGATAAAAAGGACCATATTTGTGCAACAGTTAACATCTTCATGGCAATTAGCATGTGGCTCCTTGGCTTTTAATAGGAAGACGGGATCGTACACACAGATTAGAATATTAGTTATACGTCAACTAGTATAATAAAAATGTAGTCTTTGAACATTGTAAGATGGCCTTTTTACTAAATCTTTCAGGGATGTTAAATTAGAAGATACCTACTTTGATAGAGATGTGGAAAAAGCATTTATGAAGGCTAGTTCTGAGCTCTTTAATCAGAAAACAAAGGCATCTTTGCTTGTGTCGAATCAGAATGGAAATATGTACACATCGTCCGTGTATGGCTCCCTCGCTTCTGTTCTAGCACAGTAAGTACATAGTTCCGCTGCCTAACTCCTCTCACTTGGGGATGTTAGATTTTGAACACCAAAGCTGGTGGCAGGCATGTTGAGGGCAGGTCCCACGATGACATTTTATTTCCAGGTTCAATAGCCTCCCGTCCATTGACTTAGAGGATGAGTGAGACGAGGCTACTATACTCCTGAGCACTTCAGTTCCTACTGGCTTTCCTGGCTGCTCTTCTCATGGTCATCTCACTCTTGACCTGCAGTTGAGCTGTACATCCCTAGTTGACTAACTAACTTATTTTATTGCATAGTAACTTTCATAAGCCCCATCATTCCCAAAGAGACAGAAACTGTTGTTTTCAGTCTGTTTATTGTAAAGCTTTGGGTCATCTTCCTAAGGCTATAGGATGACTTTTTACTCCCAACTTCTGTCTTCCCACACATTATAGTTTTGGATCAGTGAGACTTGTTATTGTTTTTTATTTTTGTTTATTTGTAAAGATTTTATTTATCTGAGAGAGAGAGAGAGAGAGAGAGAGAGCACAAGCTGGGGGAGGGGCAGACTCCCCACTGAGCAGGGAGCCCCCCTCGAGGCTGGATCCCAGGACCCTGAGATCATGACCTGAGCCAAAGGCAGACGCTTATCCGACTGAGCCACCCAGGCGCCCCTCGGTGAGACTTTTTAATAGTTTTCCTCCCCCCTACACAGGTACTCGCCTCAGCAGCTGGCAGGAAAGAGGATTGGGGTGTTCTCTTACGGTTCTGGTTTGGCCGCCACCCTGTACTCCCTTAAAGTTACACAAGATGCCACACCAGGTACGTGCCGACTCTTCCAGCAGGAGTGTGTTGGGAACCGTCCGTGCGAAGAGCTGAGGTTGATTCAGCGGGCTCTTGAATCTGTCCCACAGAGCGCACGTTTGTGTCTTCCTCACTTCTTTTAACACGCCAGATTTTTACTCTCCACTCTAAGAATCTGCTTTAACTGAGTAAGTGGCAGCGTTGTGTCGGAGCCAGGATTGCTCTTTCCTTTTTTCCAAGTCAGAAAAAATATAGAATGAGCTTAAAAAAAGCTTTTTTTTTGGCATTTATGGCATTGTGTTTGACTTTTCCTTCTTCAGCAAGGAACTTTAATTTTTATCTTTTCTCTTGTTCGTAAAGCATTTATAACGAGAGAGGGGATGCAGGCAGGAAAGGGGATGTGTCTGTCTAATGCAGGCAGCCGTTGAGTCTGATCTGATGCGTAATACCAAATCAGTCCTTGTTGGGTCAGTTTTATACCAGATACCTAATTTTTATAGATTTATGGTCTTGGCTTATATGCCTGAGCAGGAAGGAGCAAAAACATGGAAAAAAACTGATGGAAGACTTGGCATTACTTGAAAACTGTGTCATGGATTGACCATGGACAAGTTATTTATAGTTTCAAATCCCATCTGTTTCCTACTTTGTCTACTGGCTGATACCAAACAAATGTCTAGTCAGAGATCATAGGAAGCTGTGCCAAACAGATACCATTTTTTCTTTCAACCAAATAGTATCTGGTAGTTCTGTAAGACATGAAAAGTTGTTCTTCCATTTGGCAGCATCTTGTTCAGGTTTTGGGGCATGCTACTTTTGTCTTTTTGTCTTTTTTTTTTTTTAGAGCGAGAGTGTTCGGAGGTATGAGGGCACAGAGGGAGAGAGAATCCCAAGCAGGCTCCACGCCCAGTGCAGAGCCTGATGCGGGGCTCAATCTCATGACCCTGAGATCATGAGCTGAGCCCAAGTCAAGAGTCAGACACTGACCTGACTGAGCCACCCAGGTGCCCCTACTTTTGTCTTTTAATATTGGGATTTACTGTTTTAGGGTCTGCTCTTGATAAAATAACGGCAAGTTTGTGTGATCTTAAACCAAGACTTGACTCAAGAACTTGTGTGGCGCCAGAAGTCTTTGCTGAAAACATGAAGCTCAGAGAGGACACTCATCACTTGGGTAAAAATATTAAATTGTGTTTAAACATATGGGTGTACCCCCAAAAGTCTACTGGAGGGCACTTAATAACCTGAAACATGTTACGTGTAAGATAAGGGTATCTAGGCTTTCTTCAGTGCTAATCTGATGTCAGGGAACATGGTGGGGAAATAGGCAACTTCTTGCTTCTAGTTTTGCTGGCTGACTAGTATGTCGTTAACGAATGTTTCATGTTCTCTGCCCTTTCTTCAGTCAACTATATTCCCCAGAGTTCAGTAGATTCACTCTTCGGAGGCACGTGGTACCTAGTCAGAGTGGATGAGAAGCACAGGAGGACCTATGCCCGGCGCCCCTCGCCCAGCGATGACGCCCTGGGTGAAGGAGTAGGACTTGTCCATTCAAGTACAGCCACAGAGGTAGGTGAAGTTCGACGTGTTTGCTCTCGGCCTCTGACAGGGTAAGAAATTTCCACCGCAGATCTCAGGGCTTAGGAGACCTGAGACTGAGCCATTTAAAGGAATGTCGATAAAGTAGAGTCCCTCAGAGCAAGGCCTTGGCCCTGGATTCCCGCTGTGCCATTTTCTAATTGTATAAAATGCTTTGCACTTAAATTACTAGCATTTTTAAAACGTGCAATGAATCCTGGGTTTTGTTAAGAATACCAGCATTTAAAGGAAGACTGATGTAAAGAGAAGGCCCGTTTGTGATCATGCCCAGTGAGGGCAGAATTTGGAGCCCATCTCATCTCTTCTCAGGCCATTGTCACATCTGTCTACAGAATGTCAGGAAGTAACACTAATTGCAGTGATTTGAATTCCTGTTGTATGCTAGGAACTTTATTAACATTTTCTAATTTAACCCTTACAAAATCCATCTTGAGGTAAATGATACTATCCCCATCTTAGAGACAAAGCTGCAAGAAGTGAAATGGCTTGCCGAGGATCGTGGCCACGGTTCAGACTGAAACGTGATAGCCCTGGAGTTTATTTACCTGCTCAGCACAGAGTTGATGAGGGCATGGTGTTGCTTCTTGCCGTTGCACGAGTCAGGTCACTAGTCAGGCCACCAGAGTCAGAGTTGAGAACGCAAGAGTAACAAGTAGAATACTGTGTGGGGTGGCTCTCTGTGGCCTCCTTCTCTCCCTTGCTCTGTATTTGTGTAATAACTTCATGATAAAGTAAAGAATAGCTATTTATTTCCTTCCATGGAGAGTTCTAGAGAATATACGTTTAGTATAAACCTCGCCAAAATTGTCCTTTCTCAGTTTTTTCACTAGAATTTAGCACCATGACTCTTTAAAAACAAAAACAAAACAGAGTCAACAGCTTTTTTTCCTTTGATTTTAGCATATTCCAAGTCCTGCCAAGAAAGTGCCAAGACTGCCTGCAACGGCAGCAGAACCCGAAGCAGCTGTCATTAGTAACGGGGAGCACTGAGATGCTTCTGTGAGGTGGAAGACTTCAGTGCGGGGTGGGGCGGGGGGTGTATGGGAACAGTTCTGGGAATGTGGGATGTCTGGGGACAATTTTAAAGGATTACATGTTGTGTAACTTTTTATGTGACTGACATGGAGCCTGGAAAACTATGGTGTTCTTGGGAAAGTCTCTTTGCTCAATCTGCTAATGTGCTTCCTCGTGTGGTCTAGCCCATGCTTAATGGACGGGAATGTTTAAGGGCTCTGTAAACTTCATACCTCTCTGGCCATTTGTATGCATGAAGCTTAGTCTTTCAATATGGTATGATGAATCGTGTGCTTCAGGCGAAGAAAGCAGAGGTACTAGTCTCCAATTTTAATTTTTTTAAACACGTAAGAATTTTGTACTTTGAACAAACAAGCTTACTGAAAGTACCTGTGGTTTTTGAAAAAAAGTTTTAAAATGTGATAGGCACAAACCCTGTTTTAAAATGGCAAGACAAACCTGTTCTTTTTCTATAATTTATAAATCCTGAAGAGGGAGAAGAGTTGGGATGGTAACACTGGTTCTGGAAACTGGAATGTTGCTTCAAATCCAGGCCAGCAGTGACACATTATTGTAATGACCTCTGTGAACAGAGAGATGCATTAAGCCACGTCTGCTACAGACAACGTGGTACATTGGGAGGCCGTGGACGTAGCTCTGGTCTGCTTCGGAATCATTGGCTCAAGGTGGCGATGTTAGTGGGGCGGTGTATGGGGAAGTGGTTGCAATCCTTTGCACCTTATTTTGAAGAATAAATAAAACATTTTTCTGGCTGCCTTTTAAAATTTTAAAACAAACTGGAAGGATGGGGCGCAGGGCATTATTAGGTTACCTCTGATGCTTCAGTGTTATAAATTCAACTTAAAGACTGACAGCCTAAGTTCATGGTGTAAGTATTCTTTTTCCTTTCTTCTCCCTTTTTTGGGTGTCTTTTCAATGAACACTAAAAAGTACAACCCGAGTTTTATATAGTATGACCAGCCAAAAAAAGTATTCCATTTCAAGGTCTGGAAGTAGGATTTATAAAGCATTTTTTCAGACTTTCACCTTAAAAAAAAAAAAAAAACCACGAAAACTATCACATGGGATGAGTAAGCAGACTGGTTAGACAGTTTTGTAGATCTTCTTGGTGCTGAACTATGACATGAGCCTTATAGATTGTAAAATAGAGATAGTTGGAACTAATGTACAGAACTAAATTTTTTAAACTTTATTTGCTGTTAAATTCTGTGAAGTTTCAGTTATCTAAAATAAACTTACATAAATATGAACTGTAATGTTTCAGATTACAAGGTAATACGTAATGTAGTGTTTGTAAAATACTCTTGTCTAATATTAACTAGTGGTATTTTGATTTGTACAGTCATAATTTGTTAAAATGACTTCATTTTAACATCCACTGATGTAGATTAATAATGTAAGTTCACATTTAAAGATTAAGGGGGAAATGGTGCATGTAATACTTTCACAAGTATTGGGAGGTTTGGTATGTTTTGAAAAGAGTAATTTAACTTTTGGGTGTCAGGAAATGGGTTTTTCTCAAAGTCCATTGCCGGCAATGGGCAAGCTTAGTAATATTGGCACAGAGCATTAACTGTACACCTTATTAACAGTGAGGTGAATAACTTTGAATAAAGTTTTAGAGAAATATTTCAGTTATTTGTGTATTCCTTTTCCCTCCTGAAAAAGGCAAGAAATCGGGGCGCCTGGGTGGCTCAGTCGTTAAGCGTCTGCCTTCGGCTCAGGGCGTGATCCTGGCGTTCTGGGATCGAGCCCCACATCAGGTTCCTCCTCTGGGAGCCTGCTTCTTCCTCTCCCACTCCTTCTGCTTGTGTTCCCTCTCTCGCTGGCTGTCTCTCCGTCTGTCGAATAAATAAATAAAATCTTTAAAAAAAAAAAAGAAAAAAGAAATCAGCTAATATGCTATTTTTAAATATGAGCGTTTATTTCATTTCTTTCATTCATTTACTAATTTATTCATTTATCCTTTTTTTGGTTAAGATTTATTGATTTATTTGACAGAGAGAGAGAGCACAAGCAGGGGGAGCAGCAGGCAGAGGAAGAGGGAGAAGCAGGCTCCCCGCTAAGCAGAGAGCCCAACGTGGGGCTTGATCCCAGGACCCTGGGATCATGACCTGAACTGAAGGCAGACGCTTAACTGACTGAGGACCCAGGTGCCCCTATTCATTTATCATTCAACAAACATTTGGAAACCTGATATAAGCAAGGCACTCTGGATTAAAGATTATAAGGTATATGGTCTTGCCTTCAAGGAGCTATTCATCTAGTATAGAAGAATTTGTACTGATAATCTATTATTCTTACACTTCAAAGACATTAACTCCCAAATTGGGTAGTAAACATGTATAAACTTTGCCATAAGCATTTATGAAGAGGATTGCTATGTTTTCCTAAAAACAACCTGAGATTAAGGGTTGCCAATTAAAGATTAAAAGCAAGTTTAACAGCCCATATAGAATGGCCTACTATCAGCAAGAGCCTCCAACCTAGGAGCCACATGTTTTAAGATTTATTTATGTGAGAGAGAGACAGAGCGAGCATGAGCAGGGGAGGGGGAGAGGGAGCCTCTCAAGCAGACTCCCCACTCAGCGTGGAGCCTGACACGGGGCTCGATCCCATGACCCTGAGATCATGAGCTGAGCCAAAATCAAGCATTGGACACTCAATCAAACTGAGCCACGTAGTCACCACTAAGAGCCACATGTTGCTGGTGCTTCCAGGGGTTTTATAGAGTTTTTGCAGTGGCGGTAACACTGAACTAGGTCACCTCTAAGACCCCTAGCCACTCTCAGGATTGTGTGAATTAGGAATTAACCCAGATTATTTTCTAGCCCTGTTTAGCTCATAACATCATGTCATGTGTAGATTCAATACTTAGTGATAATTTATTTTATTTTCTGGGCCAGTCTGTCCCTCTGGGTCATTTAAGAAATGGGCTAGTGTTCTTTCTCTAAGGTCATTTTGCAAATTCTTGAGTCCTAATTAATGTGCTTTAGGAGTTCTGTCCTTCCGTCTCTGCTTGTTGGGATTTGTGCTTTCTCTATTTGAGCACTTAATTTTTTTTTTTAACCTTCTGGTTTTTTTATGGCACTAATGAGTAAGTTTAACAGAGATAAAACTCAGACAGATGCAAACAACTACTTTCAATCTTCCTGTCACTCAGTTGAAACACTTCATGTCATGTCTCCTTGAAATGTCCTGAAAGAAATAGTAAAGAGGTCAGTAGAGCAGGAAACATAGCAGGATCTTTAAATAATTTAAAGCTAGGAAATCTTGACATAGAAATGAACACTTTAAAATTTCTAGCAACTTCTTTTTTGTGTGTGTTCAATTAGCCAACATATAGTACATCATCAACTGAATGGGAAGAAATCCAGCAACTACTTTTAATTAAACCCTGGGTTCCTCTTTTTTTTTCCTAATTTGTGGTCAGAGTAAATAGCCCACCCTGCCACAAAAATTTCTATAAACGTAGAAATTTGATGCTGAAAATGATGGATACCAATCCTCGGGAAGTTTATAGATCATCAGGGCTCCAGCTTATAATAATAAAAAATGTTTTCATTTTAAATGTTCAGAAGTAAAAAACAAGGAATTCATCTTTGTCCTATTTCATCATCGCGCAGGCATCTATAGTTAAAAAGAAGAAAAGTTTTGCTGGGCTAAGTTTGCAGGAGCGTCCCCATGCCTCCGTGTCTTTCAGATGCTATGACACTAGCCCCTCCAACCCATCTTAGCAAAACCCTGTTGATCTCTGGGGCCTCATCGCCAGAGTTGCTTCCTCCTTGAAAGCTGACTGCACGGCCTTACTCTGCAGTAAGCACGTTTCCCCGATGTATCAAATTTCTTGTTCAGGCTTGTGAACTCCTAGGGGGTCTGTTCTCTGCCTACTTAGTCAATACCACACTCACCGGGCTTACAGGGTGTTCATCCACCCTGTCTTCTCCATTCCTCAAATATGCCAAGCTTATTCTTCCAGACTTAGAGCCTTTGATCTACGTATCCAAACGCTTGGGCCCCGAATCAGACACTCTCTGCCCTGCCCGAATCAGACAGTTGCCCAGGTGTGGCAACTGCTTCCATTCAGTCTTTGACCAGGATCTCAGAGAAGACCCTAGCACCTTCCTTTGGATTCCTGCCATGTACCTTTCACTTTAGCCTCACTGTGATGTGGGATTCCCACCTTCCAAGAAGGTTTCCTCAAGTTTCTAATCAAGGCCCCCATGCTTCTACAGTGCAGACCGTGGCTCCGCATCTTCAGAGCCTGGTCCCTCCCCAGCAGCAGCAGCATCACCTAGGAACTTGTTAGAAATGCATGTTCTTGGGCCCCACTCGAGGCACTGAATCAGAACTCTGGAGGTGGGTCCCCACGGTCTGTCTCCACAAGCCGTCCAGGAGATTCTCGTGCGCTGGAACTGAGAGCCACTCCCGCAAGCTGTCCTACTCACCCCACTGCGAGGAGTCCGTCCAGGCCCCAGTGCCTTGAAGGAGATGCCTGCAGTGGTTTGGGCTGAACAGAGGGCTGCTCGGAGTGGGGCCTGGGTAGGGCGGCTGTGTCAGCTCCCAGGCACCATTCTGATCCTTTCAGCCGCACTTCTCCCTCCAGCCCCTGAGGCTGTGACCGTTTCCACGCAAGTTTGGACAGCATCACGCAGGCCCTACTCGACCGCATCTGGTCTCAGGCCAGTGCTGTGGACTGTTCGTCCAAGGCTTTTCCGCTGAGGCGTGGGCAGCGCCAGGAACCCAACCTGCACTCACACAGCATAATCTCCATATGTTCCTCCAAAACAGGCCCCAGTGGGGCAGTGGGTTGGGGTAGTACTTCAACCCAGCACAGTCTGGAACTGCGGGCCAGGGGCGAATAGGAGCTGATGCGTCCATGTTTTCCCCTTTTGCACCCTGGGCATCAGACCCCTGAGATGTGCTTCCTGAGGCTCGTTGGAGCCCCTGCAGGACTGAGTGCCAACAGCCCGCAGCACCGGCTGACTCGGGGTGGCTTTTCCTGTTTCCCTCCCTGCCCCTCCCTCCTCTCCAGGCTCATTTCCCCAGTAAGCTACTCCACATGGAGCCTTTGTCCCAGGCTCTGTTTGGGAGGAACCCAGTGGAGAACCCCCTAGCTGCCCGGAATGCTCTTGGCCGGCATTTTGAAGATCACCCCTGCTTCCTGTTCAGATCTCAGACTGTCCTCTGCTCAGAGTGGCCTTTCCTAATGGTCCCATCCCAGGGAGCAAGTCTCTAACATCAGATCACCCAATCTGAATTCTCTGTATAGCATCTGTCACTATCTCATGTTTTTCTTACAACTTTTTTTTTTCATCAATGCCTTTGTCCAGCCCTAGAATGTCCTGCACAGGAGAGCAAGGGCCCAGCCTATCTCTTTGCTCTTTCCTCGGCACCTTGAACAGTTAGTTGCTGGGCCCATGGGAGGCACTGGATAAATATTTCTTGATTAAATGAATGAATGCCAGAGTTTGAGAACAGAGAGCAAATCTAGACTTTTTTGGGGGGGAACGCATATCTTAAATTTAAATTTATTTAAAAATTACAAAAATGTCTCCACCCAAGTTGTCCATGAAAAAATTTAAAAGCAGCAACAATGCTCTTTGTTAATGACCAGCAGTTTAACACAATTTATAAAATTGAACAAAATTTAGATGTGTGTCTTATGCCTCTATAGACACGGGACCCTTTCTTTAGGTCCCTTTCTTTAGGGTCCGGTAGTATCATTATCGGGACACTTTCCAAAGCCTTTCTCCTTTGGACCCTGTGTAGAATGATCCGGTAGACTCCGGTGATGGAGCTCCGGGCGTCACGCCCCCGGTTGTTCCGGATGTGCTCTTCCGTAATACCCAAATGTTCTAAAGTGCTTTTGACCTCATTTTCTTCTTCTTTGAGGGTGCTGGTTTCTGACAAATGTTTGGGATCCAGCTGGAAGGGCTCCAGAGGGGTGGGGCACGGCACCCCTTGCAGCCACTCGTTGTTCATGATGGAGTCGATCCCGTGCCTGTCGGTGGGTACGGGCTGCAGGACACCGCGGATGAGGCGGAGGCAGGGCTCGGACACGTGCGGGGGCACGCTGTAGGTGCCCTCCAGGATGCTCTTCTTCAGCTTGGCCACGGTCTCTGCCCGAAAGGGCATGGTGCCCGTCACCATGAAGTACAGGAGCACCCCCAGGGCCCAGATGTCCACGTAAATGCCCACGTAATGCTCGTCTCGGAAAAGCTCCGGCGCAGCGTAAGGAGGCGACCCACAGAAAGTATTGAGCATTTCGCCTTTTTTACTTACTGTGCTGAATCCAAAATCACCCACCTTCACGCAAGTATTATTGGTATAAAATACGTTTTCTGCTTTCAGGTCTCTATGAATAATTTGGTTCTCATGCTGTGGAAGAAGACATAGGGAAAAGCCATCATTTTCAAGGTATAATACCAACATAAAAAAATGCATCAGTTGCTCTGAAACAAGGAGGTGATGATGGGGTAATAACAGGAGTTGAATGGATGTCAACTGAACTCCGATCTGCAAACCTCCAGGGCTGCCTTGTCCTAACCCTTGGCAAACAGAATACCCACACACCCCCAAACAGACCAAAGGTTCTGTTCTTCGGTGAGGCAACGGTTGGAGTCTGTCCCACACATGTGAGTCAGGAATTAGGGCCAGAAATGACACCCGGATTTTTTGCAACTGCGTGTTCTGAAACACGATGCAACTAATCCTTCATGTTGGAGGCCATGAATGTTTTTTTCTGGCTGAGGAATCTCTTGACTAGGGCCAACACCAAAAAGGTTTAGAACCCTCCCCCAAATTTTCAACCATGCTCCTTCCTGGAGGGTGGGAGTGGGGTGGGGGTCCTTTATCTTTATAGAATTCAGTAGAAAGAAAGAGGTTATGTTTGGCAAGGTTCTAGCAGCAGGGCCCACTGTGGATGGCACGCGCATGCCCCACCCCCGCTCTCATGTTCCGGATCCAGACAGACCACCTTGGGACCCCTGACCTCCTTAGTCCCACGAACTCTTGGGAGGTGGTTTAATGTTACTTTGCTGGGCTTCCTGGGGTAAGAATCCAGGCTTTGGCGCCTGATGGCTTGGCTAATTCTAGGTTCAACAATACCAGCTGTGTAATGTGTTTTCTTTCTTTGTAGAATGATACCGACAGCACCTCACGACTGCGGTGAGGAGGGTGTGTGATGCCATGTCTGCAGTGCTCAGCAAGGTCCTGGCTCGGAGTCCGCGCACTCAGGGGAACCATGATTCGGACACCAGGTAGCTGGGAGAAATGTCAGGGCACACAGCTGAGAGGACTCAGCCTGAGTTCTCTTCTGCTCTCCTGCCCAATTTCTTTTCTACGGAGAATGTGGAGGACTCTTCCTATGTGTTCTATTGCTCAGTGTGGGTCCTGCCTACTCCCTGGCTCTGGGAAAGTTCACGGCAGTATAGGGCCACTCGAATGTCAACCCGTGGCACCGCAGGTCTGAAACACCCATCGCCATGATAGTCGGGCTCTTCTCTCTTGCTCATTTTTTTTCCTCCCCTTCTCTCTTCTGATGCCTATCTTGGGTCCCTAGGTCACTAACTTCCCTGCTAGTAATTTGTCCAGGAAGTCACTGATCCTAGCCTAACCCCACAGCATCTAGTCAGAGGAACAAACTAGAAACAGCCTCCCAACTCACACAGACCCCAGACAAGTGTCTCTTTTCTGCCAGCTGGGTAGAGAGGACAGGCCAGACTTCTGGACTAACGGAGCCATAGAGGTGGTGGTCAGGCCCGCGTGTCAAGCTCCTCTATGTGCGTGACAATATGGCCAATGGTGGAGAGGGCACAGGAGAACCAGTTCTTGAAGAAACTAGGGGGTATGCTTTAGGAGTCCAGATTTATCTAAAGAAATAATTGGAGAACTAAAGTGAGAATGACATCAAATGCTGATCTGCTGAGCATGGAGGCAGCCAGAGCTGGAGGAATTCACCAAAGGCAAGAAGGATCTGCATGAGCTGATGTGAGATCAAAGAAAATTCCAGAGAGAGACAGAGCTGAGCAGAGTCATGAAGGGTGGATGGGATTTGGAATGTGGGACATGGTAAGAGGGGAGAGAACATCCTACACATAGAGGTAGGTAGACAGCGCCAAGCAGCAGCGAGGAGCCAGCTCTCCGGTAGTGGAGGATGGGGGTGGAGAAATGGCCGTGGTGAGGGTCATCCCGATTCGCGGAGCAACTCCTGCCAACTTCCCCAGAAGCCAGAAGGCTGCCGTGGAACTGGAGATCCCTGGGCGTTGCTTCAGTGGCTAAGAGTGTGATCTCATGCAGGCTTCGGACTCTCACAGGAGGGACTCCTGTCAGCCCTTGAAGACTAAAGCCTTCCAGGGTGCTTGGATGGTGATGAACCAAAGCCCATGCTCCCACTGTGGGGAGTGTGGGAGCAAGACTCCACTCCTCGCCCCCACTCACCATGTGCTTCACGGCAGACACAATCTGGGAGAAGATGAGCTTGCTTTCCGGCTCTGAGAGCTTCCCTTCGGTGCTAATTTTTCCAAACAGCTCCCCACCCCCTGCATACTCCATCACCAAGTGGAGCTTGGATAGGGTCTCCACAACTTCGTACAAACGGATGATGTTGGGATGGTGCAGTTTTTCCATGCTGGAAATTTCGCGGGATAGTAGCCTTTGGGTTTTCTGGTCTAACTTGGTCTTGTCCAGAATCTTAATGGCCACCTTTTCTGGGAGGAAAAAAAAAAGTCAAAGGATGTGCAGTGTTCATAGGAGCATGGAGAGATTTAGAACCATAAGGGACCTAGACTGGACCCTTTCCTTCACTGGACACAGAGGATAAATGGCTGTGTCTAATGGCAGAGCTCGCCAGCGGGGATGACATCTGTCCTTGAGTTGACATCCCTACTCATCCCCTGGATCAGTGGGAGTCTTCCACACACCGATTTTGATGCCAACTCCTGCTCTCTGAGGAAGTTTCAGTTTGATGATCTTTATCCAGTTTTCTGGGTAAAGTTAAAGCTTCTTTGCTTAGCCCAGATCCGACGTCCCCTGCCTCCTCAGGCATCACCCCTGTCCACAGTTCCCACTGCCCTGCGCACAGCTCTAGTCCAGCCGTTACACAACTGCTTCTCATTCCTGAAAAGGGACTGAACAACCCGGCCTGGGACCTTTCCCCCATCTGGATCATTCCCTCTGCCTGGCTCTTACTGCTTCCCTGTTCTTTATTCGGATAACTCCTGATGACCCCTGCAAGCTAGCCTCAGAACCAGCATCCTCCGGGACACCCAGACCCCGTGTATTCTCTGCACGATGATCTCAGCACGCTGGCCTATAACTGTTCATTCCTGGTCTGTCTCCCCCTCCTACCCCTTCCTGTGTTTTTTATCTGACTTTGTCCGTGCCAGGCACATAACGTCACAGCGCAGGCCACACCGGCGCTCCTCATGTGCGGAGTCCCGGAGAGGGCACAAGGGCACGAGGGCATGAGCAGACGGACCTGCAGCAGGTCATGCAGCTGGAGGGAGGGGTCGCCAGTCCGATCATTCTGGGCCGTAGTTTGCTATTATGTATTGAGAGCCCTAAGAATGGCTGCACGTTTTGACCCAGCCATTTCACCTCTGGCAATTAATCTTAAAGAAATCATCTGACACGTGTACAAGAGTGGACGTGGAAGACGACTTCTGTGATATTGGGAACAGCATCCGGCAAGAGAGAGGGTTAAAATGAAGTCAGGTTTATCTACCTGTGTAACAGTACACCATGCGACTGTCCACTTAATGATGTGGACCCTTATCTATCGAAATGAAGAAATGTTCATTATAGAACAAGTGAGAAAAAAATTTAAAAAATCAAATATACATTTGCATACATATACATGCACATCTGCATACAAAAACATCTGGCAAGTGATGCCACAAAATGTTTAGAATAGCTATTTTATTAATAAGGGGATCATGGGTGGTTTTAAAAATTTTTGTTTCTCTGTATTCTCTAATTTTCCTACAATTAATTTATACAATTAACATAAATAATGTAATAAAAGCGGTTAATGTTTGAAAATGATGAAACCACTCCAAAGTAAAACAATTCATTTTTTGGTTCGAATTGGACCAGACTTTCTATTAGGTAAGGAAAGAAATTTCCAGGCAAGTAAAGGGAAAAACAGGATTGTAAGGCCCCCTTTGACCCACTTGCAAAACAACTGCTCCGCAGAACTTTGTAAGACAGACGCGGCCGGTCGGAGATCGGAGCGCTGCCGGGAATAACGCAGGGCCATTGGGGCTTCTGGGAGGGGGAGGGGCAGGGTCGCTGGCGTCTGCTGTGAGCGCACTTGCTCCGCTGGCGGCAATACTGGGGAAGAAGGAGACCAGCCGTAAGGGAGCAGAACCCTTGGGGTTTGCATAACCTCTGCAGGCAGTGAGTGCCAGGGACGGACGCCCACCACCGGGCCCGGAGGCGTGCCACGCCACCGCCCGGCTCTCGGCTTTTCTACCGTTCAGTTTTTAGGATTAAGATTCACTTCACCTGCTTCCAGAAACAGAAACTTCCGGTGTGGGTAGCCTGTTGGGTGAGCTGCCGTATTGAGGGCTAGAATAAAGAGCCCCACCCCCGAATCTGGCAGATTGCCTACAGAAGAGCCCTCAGCTGCTGCTCCCCCTGGATCCTGACCCCGACTTCTGGGAGGGCGCGCGTCCCCTCTGCTGCTTGGCCGGCGGCCACACGCTGTCTCCCACATGGCGGGCACCCAACGACCAGGTCGTGGTGCGGTGAGGCTGCTCTCACAAGCCTCCCCCGAGCACAGCCCTCCTCTTACTTTATTTTTATTCTCCGTGTGAGTGGTTCTTGGCAAGGCCGCCGTCCCAGGGCCTGGAACAGAGTAAGGTAGGAGAGGAGCTTCTTTAAACTCTGTGCCCTGGGCATCCCGGGCCTCACGCCCCTCCCCACCTGCTTCCTCCACTTTGTGTTAAATCAGATTATTGCCGTGCTTCATGAATGGATCATCATAGAAAACATTTTAAAAGCCCTGGTGTTCATGGGTGATCCCGGCGTTATGGGATCGAGCCCCACATCAGGCTCCTCCGCTATGAGCCTGCTTCTTCCTCTCCCACTCCCCCTGCTTGTGTTCCCTCTCTCGCTGGCTGTCTCTATCTGTCAAATAAATAAATAAAATCTTAAAAATAAATAAATAAAAGCCCTGGTATTTGAAATGGTCGCTAAGTGGCAGAAACTACTCTTCCATGAAGAGCGAGGGCTCCACCTCCACTCTTTCCACACGTGTTCGGTGAGCACGAGCGAGCATCTCCTATGCAGCAGGCGACGAGGAAAGCACTGTCCTACAGCCCAGTGAGGGACAAAGACTTTGAAAAAGCCCCTCTTACAAGTGCGGCCGTGTGAGGAAGGAGTACAGACGGAGAACGCCGCGGCCTGTCCTGGAAAGGACACGGGAGCTGTGGCCGAGAGCTGAGGAGGGAGGCCCCACGCGGCGGCAGGACCGGCATGCTTGCCAGGCTTGGGCGGGGGCGACGGGTGTGTTTGAGCACCCGAGGGAAGCCCCGAGGCCGGACTCAGAGCATGAGGGGAGTGGACGCAAACCAGCCTCGTGTGGTGGGCGGGTCGGAAAATCCAGGGCTCCGGGGGATGTCTCAAGAAAGGAAGCCTTTGGGGCGCCTGGGTGGCACAGTGGTTGAGCGTCTGCCTTCGGCTCTGGGCGTGATCCCGGCGTTACGGGATCGAGCCCCACATCAGGCTCCTCCGCTGTGAGCCTGCTTCTTCCTCTCCCACTCCCCCTGCTTGTGTTCCCTCTCTCGCTGGCTGTCTCTATCTCTGTCGAATAAATAAATAAAATCTTTAAAAAAAAAAAAAAGAATGGCAGCCTTTATCTGGAGGACAGTGGCAGACGGTCCGCAGTTTTAAGGGAGAGTATGATCGTCTGATTTCTGTGTCAGAACGATGGCTGCACTGTGTGAAATGGATAGAAGAATGGGCCTGAGGCCAGGCTGGCGGTTTAGGAGGTGGTCATGGCAATCCCACAGAGAGAGTACTCTTTTGGTGTTGGCAAGGGAGAGAGAGAGAGAGAGTAGACACATCCCCTTTCTCCAAATCTAGTGAAGAGTCTGACACAGGTCTCCCGTAGTGGGCAACACATTCCTTAAACTAGGACTTGCAAACTCAAATATCTCGAGAAGCCAGGGTGGTGATAGGGTGGCAAGCTTATTGTAAGGCAATAGGGAGTAGTGGGGACTGCGGAGTCCTGAGGAGTACATGCCCCGGTGCAAACTCCACTCCAGACAGTTGTCCCTGTTTGGAATGCAGACTCAGTGTTGTCAAATCTGATTTTTTCAAGAGAAGCCAGACATCTGAATTTTTATGTAAATGTTCCAATCACTAAGTGTCAGCAACAAATTCAAATTTTTAGACCTAGAGTGGACCAACAAAACTTATGTCTGTAGGACTAAAAAGACAACGGGAGAAAACAGATGTTCGAACACAGAATGCTGTGTAGAGAAATCTGCTGTGAGAGGAGTGCAGACCTTCCTTCCAGACACACAGCCAGGCTGAGCCAACTTACAGTGAGAGGCTGGGAGAACAGAGGTCAGGCCCTCCCTCTCCTTCCTTTGATCTGCTGCAGGAGACCAAAGCCAACTGGAACTCAGAGAACTGAGGAGACTCGATGTAGCTTGGGGCCGAGAGCAGAACAAGGGGCGGAGAGTGGGTCTGGAGAGGAGGTGGAAGGCCGCTGGCACAGCAGGCTTACAGGGTCAGGGTGTGAGAGGCAATGCTGGCATTAAGCAAGGGGTGTGCCCCTAGTCTGGGGGTCAGAGAAGACTTGTAAGGCTTTCTCTGGAATCTGACTATTAGCTAGAGGAAAGTAGAGAAGAGGCGATCAGGAGAGGTTCTACTGGTAGGGATGCGTAGGAGAGGTCTCAAAGCAGGAAAAGACCCTGATACCCTAGGGTATTGGTCTATATACCTTTGATTGGCTTTCTTTATCAATAAAGTATTTTTGAGCACTATTCTAATATATATATATATATTTCTAAATTATATACATGTACTACTAACATGCACATTTTAAATATATATAATCATAAAAATTAAAAAGAGAGAATGACAAATAAATATAAATGGAAATTCTAACATTGCCTTCCCTCATCCAGTGAATCATTTTGGGCATCCCCTAGGGAATGCAGACCCTACTTTGGAGACCACTCAGGGTCACCAATGACCCCCAGGCTGCTAAAACTGATGGTCACTTCTCAGGCTTTATCCCTCCTCCTTGAAACACCTTTATCACTTGGTTTCTAGGGCAACACACACTCCTGGCATTTCTCCTAGCTCTCTTTTTATTATTATTGTTGAAGCACAGTGGAATACGATGTTATATTAGTTTCAAGTGGCTCATGTAGTGATTCAAGTTCCACACAGGACTTAATGCTCACCTTGGTAAGTCGTCACCATACAAAGTCATTACAATATTATTGACTATATGCCTATGCTGTGCTTTTCCTCTCTGTGACTTATTTATTTTATAACTGGAAGTGTGTACCTCTTAATCCCCTTCGCCTATTTTGCCCATCCCCCCACCCCCTCGCCTCTGGCAACCACACCAGTTTGTTCTCTGTATTTATTTATTTGTTTATTTTTTTTTAAAGATTGATTTATTTATTTTAGAGAGAGGGTGTGTGTGTGCAAGTGGGGGAGGAGGCAGAGGGAGAGGGAGAGAATCTCAAGCAGACTCCCTGCTAAGTGCATAGCCCGATGCTGGGCTCTATCTCCCAGCCCCGAGATCATGACCGTGAGATCATGACCTGAGCCAAAATCAAGAGTTCAACCAACTGAGCCACCCAGACACCACATGATCTGTGTATTTAAGAGTCTGTTTGTTTTGGGGGGAAAAAAAAGAATCTGTTTTGGTTTTAGATTCCACTTATCAGTGAAATCACATGGTATTTGTCTTGTCTCCTGCCTCTCCTACTTCCAGGGCTCCCTTGCTGTGTCCTTGTCATCTCCATAGCCTCTGAATGTTGGCTACCTGAAGGCATAGTCCTTGGACTCCTTCCCTACAATCATTTCCTTGGTGATTCCAGATGCATAAACACATCTGCCTATATGATTTCTCCACTTAGTTGTCTTAGTTTGGGTTCTGCCTGAAGCAGAGCCTGAGGCAGGGATTCAGGTGGACGAAGGAGGTAACCTGGGAAATACAGGTAGAAGAACGAGAAACAGAGAGGGAAAGGAAAGATGGCCAGTACGTGGTGTATTACCAAGCAAGTTACCAGTCAGCCCTGCTAAGAGTTACTGTGTCTAAATAGCACGAGAAGAACTGGGGTATTTATACATCAACTACTGCCAGTAATTGGTGGCTGGCTGCTCTGGGGGATATAAATTCCCGTCTATTTCTGGCCTCCCACGCATGCAGGAAGAGCAGGCTCCAGCAGCCAGAGACAGCCCAGAGGCTAGGCGTTGGAGAGACCGGCATGTGGAGGTCAGGCTTGCATGCACTGACGTGGTAAGGCGCTAGGAGACATGGTGGAGGAGGGGAGCACCCACAGCCCCTGCCCCGTACGTGTAATAGAGATGTAATGAGCATGCACAACACAGCATGTTCGATACTGTGCTCCGCATCTCCCCCCACCCACGCCTGTCCCTCCTACAGTCTTCCTGGTGTCAGCAAATGGACCCTCTAGTCTTACACTTGTCCAGACCACAAATCTTTGAGTATCGGAGTCCTCTTTTACATTCCACTTTGAATCCATCAGCAGATCCTGTTATCTCTACCTTATTGACACAGCCAGAATCCAGTCACTTCTCAGTACCCCACTGCTACGTTCCTGCCCCAAGCCACAGTTCTCTCTTGCCTGGATAATTGCAATAGGCTCCTCACTGATCTCTCTTTTTCAGCCTTTGACCCCTTGCAGTCTATTTTCAACAGAGCAGCCAGCGTGATCCTATTAAAGCATAAGCCAGATCGTGTCACTTCTCTGCTCCGTCAAAGGGCTCTGGTTTCACTCAGAGGAAAAGCCAGAGTCCTTCCTATGACATAATGACCTCACACGATCTGGTTGCCACTGCCCCCTGGCCTCGTCCCCCTGGCCATTCCTGGGGTACTACAGGCACCCTCCCTCCTTAGGCATGCCCTCCCTCTGTCTGACGACGCCCTCCCCCATATCGGTGGTCAGAGAATGTATTTCTTTCAGGTCAGTGATCACCAGCTCAGTAAGGCTGTCCTGGCCAACTTATCTAAAATGTGGCCCTCGCTCTTCCCTATCCCCCCTCGATTTCCTTATCACTTATCACTATGTAGCAGAGTGAATACTTTCCTGACTTATCTTTGTCTGTCTCTCCCACTAGAATGTAAGCTCCATAGGACAGAGATTATTGCCTGTTTTGTACATTGCTGTACCCCCAGTCCCTAGAAGAGTACCTGTTACACAGTAGGTACTCAACAAATATTTGTTGAATGAATGCTCTCCCCAACCGCACAAGAACCCAGGGTGAGTATTATCATTGCAGAGTAAACTCAGTCTGGCACTTGGCTTTTTCATTTACTATTTTGTTCCAGGCACCTCCCATGTTACCAGAGACTCTTCATAATCCTGATTTTTAATGGCCGTATGACCTTCCATCCAGCATATATGCTTTCATTTACCTGACCATTCTTGTATTGTTGGATCACATCAGAGATTTCTAGTCCTTTGCGCTATAAATAACACCACAAGGAGCATTTTTGGGTTCTAGTATTTCTAATATTGGACTTATTTTTAGGATGGATTCAACAAAGCCACTAAGCAAACATTTTTAAAATAAGGAAACAAGCTTTAATTGCTGTTTTAATGAATGGTGGGGAGGTATTGCTGCTTTCAAGTCTGTGGGCCTTCTCTGTGAAGCCTGACTCAAGACTGAGTTAGTCCCCAGTCCTGTCTGCCAGGAGGGAACAGCAGAGAGAACGTACCAGAGAATACTGCCATGCATTGCTCCCTCGAAAATCTCTTCTCTGCCACTGCTGCGTTTTCATGAGAAGTTCTAAACTAATTTAATTCACCAAATATTTGTTGAATAGTTATTATTTATAACCCATGTGGGGAAACTCTAAGGATCAAAATGCTTCAATGACACCAAGGAGGCTGTAACCAGAACACCCAACATTTTCACTATCTCCTGGATTTGTTAAGCCCCAAATCTTTATTTCCCATTCATGCTTTCTTTTGGGCTCCAGGGTGGCTGTTGGACTCCATGACCTTCATGTTCCTCCAAGTCAGGCTTCCAAGTCTTTACTCTCAAATCCGTTTCCTCTCCTATAGTCACTCTTCACTGCTGAGCTGTTAAAGCTGGAAATCTGGGGGTCACCTTCAGTACCTTTTCTCGTTCCCTGCTCTCACCCATGCAACACACCACAGGGTTTTCCAATATTCTGAAATATTTCTCAAATGCATGCTCTTTTCTCCATCCTTTCTGTCATTTCTCTTTTTAAAAAAATTTTTTTGTGTGTGGGGTAAACAAATTTTTCTTTTTTTAAAGATTTACTTATTTATTTGAGAGAGAGAGAACAGCAAAGGGGCGGAAGGAGAGGGAGAATCTCAAGCACACTCCCAGATGCCCATGGAACCCAACACAGGGCTCGATCCCACGACCCCAAGACCACGACCTGAACCAAAATCAAGAGTCAGACGCTCAACCAACTAAGCCACCCAGGCGCCCCTCTGTCACTTCTTTAGTTGAGATGGAGATCATCATTCATCTGGACCCTTAGACTAATATTTTTTCTGACTTCTCTGACTTTTGTCACACCCCAACTTCAATCTGCTTTCCTCACTGAAAACTAATCATACTAATCACTTGTATGAGTTGCTTGCTTAAAGCTCTTCAGTGGTTCCCCAACACCTAAATGACAAACCCCAAATGTGCAAGAAGACTCTCCATGATCTAGTCCCTGCCTGCAACACCCTCTATGTCCCCTTTGCTTAATTCCTTTTATTTTTTTTTATTTTTTAATTTTTTTTAGATTTTATTTATTTATTTGACAGAGAGAGACAGCCAGTGAGAGAAGGAACACAAGCAGGGGGAGTGGGAGAGGAAGAAGCAGGCTCCTAGTGGAGGAGCCTGATGTGGGACTCGATCCCAGAACGCTGGGATCATGCCCTGAGCAGAAGGCAGACGCTTAACGACTGAGCCACCCAGGCGCCCCTGCTTAATTCCTTTTAAATCTCCGAAGACTCCCCTCACTGGCTCCTAGCTCCGTGCCCTTCATAACTCTCCAGGCCTACCTCGAGCCTGGCCTGCTCAGCGACCCTTCCTGCTGCCCTCAGGCCCAGCGGAGCACACCCTTCGGCCTTACTCTGTGGCAGCCCCTGCCAATTCTATCCTGTCTCCATGACCTACCGCGCGTCCGCTCCTAACAGGCTAGAACTATATCTTACTCATCTCTGTAAGGCCCAGAACAACATATGGGCCCAGGAGAGTTTATTATATTTTTAAAAAGGACGGTGGGGGGCATGAATTAACTGATGAATAAGTAAATCGAGAGAAAAGAAGAGTTCTAGAAATGTGAGACTACAGGAAGGGCAGCAATAGAGAAAGGAACAGGCACCCATGGCCTCATTTACTTTTGTCTGTGACAACAGATGGCACATAAAATATTCAGAAGTTGAGTGCATCACCTCTTTGGAGAAATTTCTAATCAGCTTAAAAGGGGACTCATAGCTGCCCTATCAGCTTGCAAGGCCCGGGGCAATCGGAGCTGTTAGCTATCAAAATAAACTCCAGCCAACAGGGGCCCCTCCTGGAGCCTTCTTTCTAGAGATCCATTCAGAACAGCTGGTGCCCTTTTAAAACGACTGTCCTAGGAGCTGCTCCCGGGATCCAAACCTCTGCTCTCCTGGGAACCCCTCCATTGTCTCATTTAGTCTGTCCACATTTCCTAGAAAACCTGATGACAATTCTGGGTCATCTGGCTTTGTGTGGGTCCATATTTATACGATCACTGTCCACGTGACACGATCTGATGTGGCCGGGCTGTGGGACAGCTATTTGAAATTCCCAGCGTGGCTTTCGAAGCCGCTCACTAAGCCGCTTCGCTCTCTTTCCTCTTTCAGAGGTGAAGACTTTGGAGGCAGGTGGCATCTATCTTTCCAGTCCAGTCCAGTCGGCTCAGGGCAGCCAAACGTCCCCCCTCCTTTTCTCAGGCCAAGTCTCCCAGTCTGGGACTCCATCTCCCAGTACCTGAGCACCCTTCTCTTTCCTGAGCTCTCATATCCGTTTGCCTCTGGGCCTCCTCTCCCCGCCCCACCCCTTTCTCAGCTGCTTTCATTGCCACTTTCCTGCTCCTTCCTAACCAGGGGGATCCCCGAAGGCAGAACCACCGGAGACAGCGGTGGGGTGCAGCTCTGGGAGCAGGCCTTTGCCCGGTGCACCCAAAGGCGAGGCCCAGGATTCATTTTTCTGTTGCTCAGTGACCTGCCCTTACGTTTTCTGTTGCTCAAACTTGCGCATGGAGCTGATTTTCCCACTGCCTATGCTTTGGGCCTTCCTTTTTTGCACCTGTGTCCCACAGCCAGAGGGTGACACTGAACCTTCGACAGTAGGGCCACGCGGTGGTAGGTGGGCAGTGAAGCGAGCATGTGGGTGAGGCCACTGACACACCCAACTTGCACAGCAGGAGAATGCCATGTTCTCTGGAACTCGGGGAGCTAGAATGCAGTTAATTTTACAATACTGCAGATGAGAAGCCTGTGGCATTTGAGCAGGAAGTCACTACATCAACCCCCGTTGCTGTTGCTCGCCTTTCTTCGGCCCTCTTCACTGAACGTTCTTGCTCCTGGCTCGTGGTGATTTCTCTGGTCAGCTGGTTATTGCCTCCCTGGTGGGCCTGTCCGTCCATTTGCTGTGCTCTCTACTACTCTCCCCTCCCAGAGACGCTAGTTAGGACCTCAGGCTCTGCTGACGCTGTCGTGGGACACGTGACTGTAGAGGCTGCAGCTGACTTGACGTGGGCGTGCCCTTGAACTCTGCGGTGGTCTGTCATCGGTTGGCTGGGGAGGAGTCACATTCTCTCTCTTTAAAATGTGAGCCGGCAGAGAATGAAACCAGCGGTACAAAGATGGGTAATAACGCCGGGAGACCATGTAGACATGGGACTGGCAACAACCATTCCTGGCCAGGAGTCTTCTGATGGCTACACAGAGTAAGCCACCCTGCAGAATGGAGTCTGAAGATGGAACACTTTGATCGAGGGAAGTAGAAATGAAAAACTGTGACGCCCCAGAGAAAGAGGAGATGGAGACAGTACGATCTTGAAACTCGCTCTGCTTCCCTGCTGTGGGTGCACAGAATTCCCCTGTCCACCATGCCCCTTTTCCACGTGAGCTGATTTGCACAGGCTTCTGTTCCATGATGTGTGACTTCATGTTCCAATGATGTGTGACTCAGCAGGCCCAAAGAACCTAGACTTTTCTGAAATCAGACTAATAATAGCATTTAATGTATACCTACTGTGTGCTCTGTCTATGCACACAGTAGATATTCAATACATTGCATGTTTAAATTTTATTCATGAAGAAACTGAGGCACAGAATGATAAAGTCACTTGTTTGGGGTCACACAGTGAGAGATAAAAACAATAGGAATTCTACCCAGGTCTCACTGATTCCAACGCTAGGATCGTTCCACAGTATTTATTGAATGCCCTTCTGCTACTTAAAGACACAGCTGTCACTGAGACACTGAACAGGGAGAAGGACTGGCAGAAACGAGCCTGCAAGACGAATCCGTGCTACTTCTGCAAAACGTGAGGACTAGATGAGGTCAGTGTTTCCCAAAGTGGAGCCTGTCACACTCATGGGGTGCGAATGATTTTCATGCAGAGAAACTGCCTTAAATAGCACTGGATCACAGCATACAAACATCGTTCCCGTTTGAGTTATTCTTTAATTCTCCTAAGTTAGGCAAAGAGGAAATCTCAGATTGGTTGTTCGCGTGCTTTACTTTCTATTACTTGGCGATTTTCCTTGAAAACTTCTTGGCAGTTGCTAATTAACGAGAGTAAATCTTAAAATTTCTCACCATACACACAAAATCCTAACTCTGTGAGGTGACAGATGTTTTAAGTAACCTCATCACAGTAATCATTTTGCAATATCTACAGACAGAAAATCACTATGATGTATATCTTAATTTACCCAATGTTAAATGTCAATTGTGTCTAATACAACTGGGAAAATACATAAATAAGTAATAAAACTTTTACATTTGTTTGCATTATAACTATTTTTGCCATTACCTTCCATTCATAGCAAGTGACATTGGTTTTTCATTATTTAAATAATATTAGTTTTCCTTTTGGGGCGCCTGGGTGGCGCAGTCGTTAAGCGTCTGCCTTCGGCTCAGGGCGTGATCCCGGTGCTCTGGGATCGAGCCCCACATCAGGCTCCTCCGCTAGGAGCCTGTTTCTTCCTCTCCCACTCCCCCTGCTTGTGTTCCCTCTCTCACTGGCTGTCTCTCTCTGTCAAATAAATAAATAAAATCTTAAAAAGAATATACTACTTTTCCTTTTGAAGTAAGTTTATTTAAGTAAAAAAATTGAGTTGTACCAATGATGGCTACTATGTGCCACGTACTTTGTATGTGTTATTTCTGATTTTCCCAACAATTCTAAGAAAAGAATCATTATTTCTATTTTATGGCTGAGGCAACAAGGGACCCGAAGTGCCTGTTCTTTCCACTGCCCCACGCTGCCTCCTCGCCCTGGAATCCAGCGCCTGACCCCACACTTGGGAAACAGCTCCAAGTTGGCCACCCGGCCGCCTTCGCTCGGACTTTCGCCTCGAGGCCTCTCTGCGGCACTGGACACACTCTCCTTTCTGAGCTCCTCTCCCGGTTTGCCTTTACCCACCTTCTCCTCTCCCCTTCCTGGTCATGTCCTCTGTCTCGGTTTCCCGGCCCTCGCCTCCCGGTGTCTGAGCTCCGTCTCTCATTCCTGCTCCAGACCACGGGCCGCAGTCAGACTCACGTTACCACGCTAGAGCTACGTCTGTGGGTCAGGTCAGCATGGTCCCTGGCTGCGTTCTGTACGTGAGGAAGCGGAGGCTCCCAGAGGTCCTGGCATTTCCCAGGGCAAGTCAGGTGAGTAGCAGAGACGTGAGGACGGGTGGACCCTGACTCCTGGTCTCCGAGCAAGATGGAAGGAGACTTGGAGCTCCGGGAATATGTGTGCACACCTGTGTGTATGTGCGGGTGCTTTTTATGTAGGGACCAAATATAGGGATGGGATTGGGGGTCGGAGGAGAAAAGAAAACAAAAGACAACTCTAATATAAGAAAAGAGTGGCCCTGGAGATATGGTAGCAGGCTGGGGCCAAGGTGAGAAAATGTCGGTACAGAACTCGCAGGGACTGGGTAGAGTTCTCGGGCTTTAGGAAGCTGGTAGATTATACCAAGTTGCAAGTGTTCTTTTCCTGCCTCACAACTCCCTGATGATCTCCAGGCTTCAGCTAAGTTTCAGGTGGTATGGGGATGTGTCCACACTGGGCTGGGCCAGCAAAGGGCTGCTGGGCTCTCTGCATAGTTCCTCCCTGAGGCCAGAGTGGGGGGCGCTGCTGCTCTGGGGTCCAGAGTGTCCGCAGGCAAGCCAGCATGGGCCTTCAGTAGAGAGCAGGCAGCCAAGCCACAATGAGAACTAGTACAGAGTAGACTGGAGCAGAGACAGTCCTGAGATCCAAAGCCTTTCCCCCAAATATAACAGAAGTAGCAGCCTTGGGTGAGGAGGGGAGCCTGAACTCTGCTATCCACTGACAGTGGCGACCTGGGAGGTCTCCTGTGCCATCCTGTCGCTCACACACACACACACACACACACACACACACACACGTTATAAATGAGGACTTGGAAGATGAGTGGCCTGGGAACCAAGCCACACCCCCCTCCACTTCTCCAAGGCCTAAGTGGAGAGGACAGAGTCCTCTCCCTTGGAGTGAGTTCACCCACATGGTACAGTGGGAGAGCTTTTAGAGTCAAAATCTCTCAAGATTGAACTGGCGACACCATATTAGCTTCTTTGGATCTCAGTTTCCCTATCTGTAAATGGAAATAAAGATACTAACCTCACAGTGTTCCTGTGAAAATCAACCGAGGTGACAACGGAAGGTGTGTGGCACAGCACTCGCGACCCTCAGAGCCTCGGTGACGTCGCTTCACCGGCTGCCCTGGCTCTGGCCTCCTAACCCCTTCCCCAGCCGAGGTCCCAGTACCACGGGAGATGATCCTGGAAGGTCAGATCCTACCTTTGGTTAGGGAGTGAATCCCGAGCTTGACTTGGGAAAAGTTCCCGCTTCCAATTTCCCCTCGGATTCGGTAGAAGCCAATCCGTTTCCCCAACGTGATCTCTCTCACCACCTTCTCATCTTGGGACATGTCCTGCGTCAGCTTCTCAAAGGGTGTCAGCTGGCGGGGCTGCCCCTCGTCCTCGTCCTTGCTGCACTCCGTCTGACAGCCGCTTTCCACGCTCTCCCGCCGATCCCACCGGGCATAGTGGGGGGTCACCAGGCCGCCTCCATTCACGTACACGGCGGTCATCGTCCACCACAAGCTCACATCTCCGCCTCGGCCGACAGGCACCGACGGAGGGCAGGGGAGGAGCAGAGCAAAGGGCCCAGGGGCTGGGCGAGGGGAGTCAGGGCCTGCCAGAGCCACGCGTCCTTGACGGCTGGCCTGCAGAGCCACGCAGTCCCCTTCGTGGCTTCAGGGAGAGGAGGGCAGAGGCGAACAGGCCGGCAGAGCCTGCCGGGCCAGGCCAAGAGCTGCCCCCCTCACCGCAGACATTTCGCGCCTTCCTTCACAGTGCGCTGCCCAGCTCTCACCGTCTGGTAACATCCAGTTACCATAACCACTTCCCTGATCGGCTCCAGGAACCTCCTGGCTGCCCATGTGGTCTGATGCTCTGTGGTAGGTGGCCGCGTCCCAGGACAAAGGCTCCAGTTTACTATTTCCTTTGATGGCCTGAGAATCTTCCACTCTGGTGGGTAAGAGCCCCGTGGAGGGCCCCAGGTCCCTGCTGCTGGCCTCCAGCTCTGACCTCCTTCATTTTGCACTTCTGCTTGTGAGTCGCAGGGCCCCTGGGCACGCAATGATCTGGACCCCGGTAAAGAAGAAACTTGCAAATCAGCCTTCTGGTCACAAGGGCTGCCAGAGAGGGATTAAATCCTGGCAATGTCACTTTAGCTGGCCTTTATTTAGACGAGCCTTCCTCTAAGCCGTGAGCTGTCTCAAAAATTCGGCAAGTGCTGATTCACCCTAAGAACAGAGAATAAGAAAATGTATTAGCCTGTGCTATGTACTGTACAGGATTTATAATGAACGTGAAACTGCCCTGTGAGCGTTGATCTAAAAAAAACTATACAAATTTCAGTTATGACTCTCAGTAGAAATGCTTAATTATATATGATTTACTAAGAAGAAAATGTACACACACACACACACACACTCCTCCATCTACATTTTAGAAAAGCCCTCACAGCCTATAAATATTTTTAGCAAAACTATTTTTCTGTTTCTTGACATTTAGGAAAATATGCATATTGCCTTGAATTGCTTTAAAGCCAGACTTAAAATAATAACACTAATGATGATAAAGATTTCCTATTAATATCAGTTTTCAAAAATTCTTACATTGATTCAAATAACAATGTGTTATATTTCCTGTTATCTTGTATGTTCTGGTACAGTTTTTCCTATATTGGTTGCTCCTACTCTCTCTTTATGTGCTGTTTGATGACAAAGGCTAATTTTTCCTCCAGGCTTATTTTCTGGGTATTTCTGATCAGGTTTTAGCCTCCAGGCCCCAGAGATCATTCTGAAGGTGCAGAAACCAAAGGTAGTGTTGCTGGAGGTTGTAAAAGCCTACGGCATCCTCAGTGAAGAAATACTTTCATGACTTTTTCTCCTGCATTCTCCAGTGAGAAATACTCACTTTCTGAATTCCCATTGCACTTTGTGCGTTTTCCAAGATGCCTTATCTCTATGAAAGTGGGCACTGGGTTTAATTCAGCTGTGTCCTGCTCCCCTCCTCTCTGCTTCAGCATGGAACACAATGTCCTACATAAAAAAAGTGTGTTGAACTTGATTTTTGGACTTGAGCATTCTGAAACAGAGCCCGAGTGAACATGGAGACTGCCTGGGAAATGCGAATTTTGAATTCTGCTTGATGATATCACTTTATTACAATTAAGTACAGAGTTGCTTATATTATTATTGTGGTTAAATAAGGGGTTGCCAAATAAGGATAAAGACAGGAAAGAGTAAACTGCCATCCAGCTCTGTTCCTCTTTTGGGACAAGGAGACGGGAAGCTGGGATAAAGGTTTAAAAGGGACCAGATATTAGTAACCACACACATCTCTAGGTTAGAGTCCAATTAGGATGTTTTAAAAGATGTTCTTAAGATAAAAGATCCTTAATTAAGTTGAGGAAAATCTAGTCACTGGTTCTTAAGCTTTCTGGGGTCACATACTCCTTTGAGATTCTCATGGAATCTAGGACACTATCCCCTAGAAATAAAAAGCATGCACACATAATTTGCACCCAATTTAAAGGGTTAACAGACACTCTGAAACCCATCCTCAGATTAAGAATCTCTATGAAGGGGCACCTGGGTGGCACAGCGGTTGAGCGTCTGCCTTCGGCTCAGGACGTGATCCCGGCGTTCTGGGATCAAGCCCCACATCAGGCTCCTCCGCTAGGAGCCTGCTTCTTCCTCTCCCACTCCCCCTGTTGTGTTCCCTCTCTCGCCGGCTGTCTCTCTCTCTGTCAAATAAATAAATAAAATCTTAAAAAAAAAAAAAAAAAGAATCTCTACGAAGATCAAGTGGCCCTAGATCTCGGATCCCTGGCAGCCAGTTACCACACAGATGAGAAGTGGAGGACCGTTAATCCTAATTCTGACCTTATCATTGTGCAGCTTTAGCCACAGAAGGACAGTAAGGACTTTAGCCCGGAAGCAGCGCTTGGCCGTCCTGGGCCTCTCTCCGCGAGCCCCTCAGCCCGTGCTGCCTCTGCAGCTCCCCTACTTGTACCCCAGTTGGCTAAGCACCCGCAGCGCGAGGACCTGCGCCTCCTTCTTCTCTCTCCCAGAGCTCAGCACCCTGCCTGCCACTTCTCCGATAAATGTTCAGTGAAGAGGGAATGAACTAATTCACCAATGTATCGACCGCTACATTTGGGTATGACTTAGTAGAGGTAAATATTTTTATTTATAAACTAATCACGTTGTCCCAACATCTACTTGAATTATCTCAGAAAGTTTATTTCAGTCCATATGTCCAAGGCCAGAGGTACCCTCTACTGGCTGTTAGGATTTCTGGCCCCACCTTCTCGTGCAGGTGAAAGCTTAGTCAGAATTCTACCATCCCACTGCGAACTGTTAGGGGGCTGCTTAGAAAAGCAAAGTCTCCCCCATCCTTGCTCCTTCCAAAGGATCAGCTCTCCCCAAGTACCCGCGCCTCACCCATGCCTCCCGGAACCTGCTCTCTGACTCCCCATGTTGGCCAGGACTTCTCTGCTTTCCTGGGTAACCCCACTGCTCCCCCGCCCCCACCTGTTGCTCCTGATTTGGGCTCTGTTCTTGAACTCCGTTCAGGCCTGGGATTTCCAGTTGGGTTTTAGACTTGCTACCCTGATTAACTTCAGGCACCCCCAGGAATTCCTCCCCTCTCTCTTCCTAATTTGATATAGAGGGTCAGGCACAATTGTCAAGTGTCAAACTCCATCTTGCGTTACATATCCTCTACCTGCAAATTAAATTTCTTGCATGATGACCTTGAAACCAAGTGTCTTGCCTTAATGGTGAGGGAGGTAGTTCATCTTCTGTTTAGATCAGATAAAGAAGTTTTTGCAATTTTGAAAATGTTGCGATGGGTCTGTACTGAGGATGAATTGCAACTTGTTGAAACAGGTAGCAAGCCAACTAGAAAAAATTTAAACCCCTAACTCATCCTACTCCAAAATAAATTCCAAATAGGTCACCTGAGTAAATGTAAAACAAATGAAACCATAAAATACTAGAAAAAAATTTTTTTTTAATTTTATGATCTCAGAGAAAGCCATAAAAGAAAACATTAAATTTGACTACCTAAAGTGATAACTTTCTGTTTGCCAAAAGTTATCATAAACAAATAAAGCAAATTGTTATTTTTTTAAGTAGACTCCACACCCAGCGTGGAGCCCCATGTGGGGCTTGAACTCATGGCTCTGAGATCAAGACCTGAGCTGAGATCAAGAGTCTGACATTGAATCGACTGGTTAAGCCAATAGGTGCCCCAAATAAAACAAATTCAATGATAAACTGGAAAATCTTGCCAACATATATGATACACAAAGGTCTGATTTTTAGATAAAGAATTTTTACAATTGATTAGAAAAATACCAATATCTCCAAAAAAAACGGAGATAAAAAACATAAGCAAACATTTCACAGAAAATACAAATGGGTCTATATATAGACAAAGGTGCTCAACCACACTTACAACCAAAGAAATGCACATAAAACTACACTGAAATTAGATTTTTTACCAATAAATTTGGAAACTAGAAAAAAAATTTTTAAAGGTTTTATTTGTTTATTTGACAGAGCACAAGGTGGGGGAGTTGCAGAGCGAGAGGGAGAGGGAGAAGCAGGCTCCCAGCTGAGCAGGGAGCCCACGACTCAACTCCGGGCTCCATCCCAAGACCCCGAGATCATGACCGGAGCCGAAGGCAGATGCTTAAGCCACCCAGGTGCCCCCACAAAAATGTTTTTGATGACGCACCGGTGAGAGAGCCTTTGGGAAAACAGGGACTCTCATTCATTCCTACTGAGAGTATAATTGGTACAAGGGCTTGGAGGGCAGTTTGGCTGTAGCTAGTAAAGCGTGAGCGTACACACGCTCTGCCTCAGTGATCCCGCGTCTAGAGTTGACTTATGCACGCTGCACAAAAATATGCCTGTTTCTAATACAAGCATTGCTAGATGGATAGTCACTCCTGCATTGCAGCAAAAACTAGAAATTGTTTATGTGGCCATCAATAGGGAACTGGTTAAATAAATGACAATCTGTATCTAATGGATTACAATGCACTTGGGGAAAAGAATGAGTTACAATATCCAGCATGTACTGTGAAGAGATCAGAAGAGTGTCTATAAATGTGATGTCAGGAGTGAGAGAGAGAAGGGCATCCCTACGGACCTGGCAATAATTACTGCGTCTGGGGAAAAAGATTGGACCGGGGACCCAAGTGAGAGAAAGGTGTACTTTTCACTATTTACTCTTTTATCTGATTTACATTTTCCCCCATGTGCATGTATTTACACTTAAAAAAGAAAACAATTAAAAATATGTGATGTGTTGCCATCTTACACAATAAGCTTGTTTATTCTGGTTATGCAGAGAAACTATTACACCTAATTCTCTAATACTAATGGATTGCTTTTAAAGTCAAAACATAATTAGGAATTCTGATTAAATACAGAAAATTTTATACTTTCATTTATTTCTACATCCTTCCAAAAACCCACAATAGGAATAAGAAGAAAAAGGGCATAAACTCACAAAGACAAAGAGAGTAAGAGACGGGAGAGCAGCCAATGTGAGCTGTCAACATGTTTCTAAGGGCTTGGCAAGCAAATCGAGGAGCAGTGAGTAACTTGGCAAAGACAGTGACAAAAACTGCAACGTCTATCTCATTGGCATGGCACCGAGATTCACCTTTCTGAACGCTCGAAAGACTTCAAACTATGAGGGACCAGGTGTCTCCATGTTCGGAGGAATGAAGCAGACCAAAACACAACGGGAACTGTTTGAAATGTGGAGCAGTAAGAGCCCCAGCCCTTTCTCAAAGCCAGCTGGTTACTTTCTCCTCCCACCCACAGCCCAGCTCAGGAGTGCAAGGCCAGAGGGTTCAGGACAGAGGGTTCAGTCAGACTCTGGGTTGTGGGATCTCCCATCCCCTTCTCTCCATACCCCTGCACTCTGAGTTTCCAGAATGGAGGGAAACACATGTATAATCTTCCAGGCAGGGGATTCCTCTTTTCTTTTTTCCTTTCCCTTCCCTTCCCTTCCTTTCCCTTCCCTTCCTTTTCTTTCTTTCTTTCTTTCTTTCTTTCTTTCTTTCTTTCTTTCTTTCTTTCTTTCTTTCTTTCTTTCTTTTTTTTCTTTCTTTCTTTCTTTCGCTTGCTTTTATTAAGTAAACTCTATCCCCAACGTGGGACTTGAACTCATGACTCTGAGATCAAAAGTAGTGTGTCTACTGACTGAGCCAGCCAGGTGCCCTGGATTCCTCTTTTGGATAAACCAACTAGCTCAAGAGGAAAGATTTCCCGAAACCAGTATTTGCAGATTCTTCAACACAAGGGCCGCCTGACCACCTACTATGCAATCCTCGGTGCCCCGTGCACTTGCAGGCAGGGGGCTTCCAATCAGATCTCAGCGCCTTCTGGTTTGCATGAATGTCCAGTTGAGAAGCACCAGACACCTGAGGAAAGGCTCCAAAATGAAAGAAAGAAACCATTCTCAACCAAAACAACAACAACCACCACCAAAAGGAACTTGAAGGAAACAGAGAGCAATGCAGGAAGCGGAAGACCAAAGAAAAGATACTGCATCTATAAAAACCAGGACAAAAGGCTAAAAGAAACAAACACAAACCCTCAGAGAACCAAAAAGAGCTCTTTTCGAAAGTGAAATTAAATAATTCGATTGAAGATGTGCAAAAACAAAAAAAAAATCTAGAAGACATGAACAATAGAGAAGAAAAAGAAGAAAATTAGGTAATCAACTCACGAAGTCCAACATCTAATTATTTTAAATTTCTAGAGTTGCACTATTGTGTCCCCAGGAAAGTAAGACATATGGTTCCTATTGTACTTGAATTGCCAACAAATTTCAGAAATTTAAAAAATAGTAATGAATAAGGGAAGACTCTGGATTCTCAAATATTCCAATAGAATAAAAAAGAAGAAAAAAATCTAATGGAAATATCAATCCCATTTGGGTATGTGTGTAATGAATACTGTTTTTATTTTACATGATTTTTTTTTCCCTGAAGACTTTTCTTAGATGTTTGGAAATAGAAATCCTGATTACAGGTTCTGGGGATGCTATAAAGAGCTTATATTTAGATTACTTTCTAGGAGTGTTCCAAAACATCAAGTTAAATCATGATGAAAATACACAAATGATGGATCTGATGACCACAGCTAACAGCAAATGAGATCACCCTTTTCTCAGATGCATTTGTCGAGGGTTTTACCTTTTGCCCTTTTGATTTTGACCAATTTTTATGGACATAAATGAGAGCTTAGAAACCCAACCAGCCAAAAACATGGAGTCACATCATTATAGATCAAAGCCTCTGGAGGAGGCAGACCGGTCCTTCATTATTAGCTTACTGTTGCTGAATAGCATTGCATTAAACAAGATTAAAGAAAACAGAACTTACTTAGTAATTCATTCTCTTGACTTGCAACCCACTGGGAAGAGTATATCAAAGAAAACCATCTGGGCTTTGTTCTCTTTGTCTGAGTTTAAATTACAAAACTTCTGAGCAAGGCTTTCAGACAACCTTTTCACTGCCTGGCAAAGGCAGGCACTGGTTTGCTTAGAGGAAAAGCTGGATTTTCTCTGTGTCGGCAGCAGGATGCGATGACGGATCAAATCCATTTAATCCTTTCCCAGGCACGGTGCACCCTCAGGGAGGATATTTAGGAAATAGGCTTCATTTATTTATTTATTTTTTAAATGCACAATGCAATACATTTTTTTTTAAAGATTTTATTTATTTATTCGACAGAGATAGAGACAGCCAGCGAGAGAGGGAACACAAGCAGGGGGAGTGGGAGAGAAAGAAGCAGGCTCATAGCAGAAGATCCTGATGTAGGGCTCGATCCCATAACGCCGGGATCACGCCCTGAGCCAAAGGCAGACGCTTAACCGCTGTGCCACCCAGGCGCCCCAGGAAATAGGCTTCATTTAAAAATGTATTTTACTACTTAAAAATCATTTGCACTGCCTTAGCTGTTGGCCTTAGCTCTTTATTTCTCAACACACATGTCAAGATCTTCATGGGGGGGCCACTGGGAAATTTTGTAGCAAATGGAAAATCAATGTGAACTGGGTGTGCCCTAGTGATGAGGAGCAGTGCTGTTCCTAACACTACCTCTCGCCCTGCTTGACCTCACAGGCTACTTTACCCGCCACTCAGCCCACGTCTCTCCCGTTCCACTTACATACACCATCCATGCCCAGTCCGCCCAGTCTGATGAACTTATTACATCAGCTCTTCCCACACAGAGTTCTATCACACTTGAGGTTCTCTCAGCTATCAAGGTCAACCTCAACCATCAAGGTCACAGACTCAAATACCCAGAGGGCCATGCAGGTGTTCTCTGGGGCTTAGTGCCCATCCCAAGCATGATGAAGAAGCCCACAGTCAGTTCCAGCCAGAGTAGCCATGCTAGAATGCAGGCTTATTTTCGCCTGGATTTTTGTTTAAGAGCAGCTGGAAATCAAGAAATTTTTGGTGAGCTCTCTAATTTTTAAGTGGTGGATTAAATATTTAAAAAATACCCTGTGGCCAAGGAAAACTGAACCATCAGGCCAGATTTGGCATTCAGGTTGCCAATTTGCAGAGTCTGCTCTAGGTTTTCTAGGAACATCACCAGAAGAAAAAGGGAGGGTCATCCAAAGTTCCACAGTCAAGGTCACCTGGGAGTGGCGCAGGTGATACCACTCAGCTATCTGCATTAGTACCTTGAAGTCTTGTGGTATTTAAAACACACACACACACACACACACACACACACACACACACACACAGAGTCTGTGTTTTGTTCATTTGCTTGTTTAATTCAGTGTTCTTGAAGCTTATTTAACCATCTAATTCATTCTCACAGAATATCTTTTTGTCACTGGCATTTTTTTTTTTAAGATTTTATTTATTTATTTGACAGACAGAGAAAGAGAGTACAAGCAGGGGGAGAGGCAGGGAGAGGGAGAAGCAGGCTCCTGCTGAGCTCCATCCCAGGACCCTGGGGTCATGACCTGAGCCGAAAGCAGCCGCTTAACTGACTGAGCCACCCAGGTGCCCCATGTCATTGGCATTTTTCTTACAACTCTGCCCTCAGAGTTAGATAAAGCTATAAAATACTCACCTGTCCATTAAATATCTGTAGGAATTTGGGTCCCAAGAAGAAAATTAGTAAAACTATTCAATATAGAATGAAACAGAAGATGGATTTAGTTGAGTTTAATCCACGTATGTGGCAGGCTGGCTGGGAGACGCCTACTTCTGGGACATCTAGAATGACATGGTAGTTACTCAGCGATCAAGTATCTTTTAACCTTGGGAAGATTTATCGTCAAACCCAGAAATGTTTAAGAGACTCAAATCCCATAGTATTAATACTTTTGTTCTGATGATGTGTGGAATTGGTATGTTATGTACTGGTAACGTGAATAAAATTTAGCAGAATAAAGTTAAAAAAGCTTGGTGATTCTAATTTTAAATGAAGAATTGAAAATTGGTTTAGATTTGTGGTTTTGAGTTGAAATTTTATTGTTCATAAATAGCATAGGAATGTATTTAAGAAAATGTAAGGTTTATCCTGTTTATATGTTTAAGTCATTATATTTATAAAAATTCTCATTATTTTAGAAGTATTTTGTTAATCAAATAAAATACTTATTTAAAAGGAAATGAAATACATTAAATTATAGATACAGTTTAAAATGTTTAAAAAGGTTTAAAGTTTTGAATGGGATCAAACGTTAATCTTTAAAAATGATTGTTAGATAAAAAACTGGACCCCTTTCTACACCATGTACAAAAATAAACTCAAAATGGATTAAAGACCTAAATGCGAGACCTGAAACCATAAAACTCCTCGAAGAAAACATAGGAGGTAATTTCTTGGACATTGGCCTTAGCAACATTTTTTTTTAAAGATTTTATTTATTTATTCGACAGA
>NW_024423897.1:30397944-30496205 GCF_017311325.1 Ursus maritimus
GCAAAATGGGTGAAAGGGAGTGGGAGATACAGGCTTCCAGACATAGAATGAATAAGTCACAAGGATAAAAGGTACAGCATAGGGAATACAGTCAATAGTATTGTAAAAACGTACGGTGACAGATGGTAGCTACACTTGTGGTGAGCATAAGGTATAGACTTGATGAATCACTCTGTTGTACAGCTGAAACTAATGTAACACTGTGTGTCAACTATAAGTCAATTAAAAAAAAAAACCAAAGTTCCAGAAAAAATGATTGTTAGATGAAATGATATGTTTGGGATGTGCTTCAAAATAACCAAGAGTGGAGGGAATAATGGAAATTTAAATGAAACCAGATTGGCCATGAATTAATCATTTTTAAAGGTGGGTAATGAGCACGTGGAAGTTGATAACATTCTTTTTTTTTTAAGATTTTATTTATTTATATGACATAGAGAGACAGAGTGAGAGAACACAAGCAGGGGGAGTGGCAGGGAGATGGAAAAGCAGACTCCCAGCTGAGCAGGGAGCCCGAGGTGGGGCTCGATCCCAGGACCCTGGGATCATGACCTGAGCTGAAGGCAGACGCTTAACCAACTGAGCCACCCAGGTGCCCCAGAAGTTTATTACATTCTATGCTCCATTTTGGTATCTGTTTAAAATTTTCTATAATGCTATTTTAAAAAAGATTGTTAAAATTTACTAGATCAAAAATACATTTGTAATTTTAAAATGTTAGGTACTTTACGACAGTGATAAATGGATGAATGACATGACATGACAGTCCTGTGATGTGGGGTACTGTCATCCCCCTTTCATAGATCAAAACAAAAACAAAAAACAAACTAAGCCTGACTAAAGTTAAGAAAGTCGCTTTTGCCAACAGACACATGAAAAGATACTCAACATCTCTCCTCAGGGGAATGCAAATCAAAACCACAATGAGGTATCACCTCACACCTGTCAGAATGGCTAAAATCAGAAACACAAGAGACAGTCAGTGGAGAATGTGGAGAAAAGGAACCTTTGTGCACTGTTGGTGGGAATGCAAACTGGGGCCGCCACTGTGGAAAACAGCATGAAGGGTCCTCACAAAAACTAAAAAGAGAACTACGCTATAATCCAGGAATTACACTAGTGGGTATTTATCCAAAAATACAAAGAAACACTAATTCAAAGGGATACATGCAGTCCATGTTTATTGCAGCGTTATTTACAACAGCCAAATTGGGAAGCAGCCCAAGTGTCCATTGATAGATGAATGGATAAAGAAGATGTGGAATCTATATATAATTATTATATAATCATATAATTCACTGAATAATCCATTATTCAGCCATATTATAGAACAAGTATATGAATATTACTCAGCCATAGAAAAGAAGGAAATCTTGCCATTTGCAACGACATGGAAGGAGCTAGAGAGTATCATGCTAAGAGAAGTAAGTCAGAGAAAGGCAAATATCATATGATTTCACCCATAGGTGGAATTTAAGAAACAAAACAAATAAGCAAAGGGTAAAAAAAGAGAGAGACAAACCAAGAAACAGACTCTTAACTACAGAGGACAAACTGATGGTTACCGGAGGGCAGGTGGGTGGGTGATGGGGAAAATAGACGAGGAGGATTCGAGAGTGCACTTATCATGATGAAAAAAACAAATTATTTTAAAAATGGAAACACATATTTAAGTTTAAAAAAAAAGAAGAAGGAAGTTGCCTTTGATTTCTTGACTATGAGCTCCATGAGGATGGAGATAATAAGCCTTGTAACATGTGGAGCCAGGAATTCTAAACACATAAGGAAGAGAATGTTGTCATGCTCCAGTCAGGACATAGCAGAAACCCAAGGCCTTCCCCGTAAAGATTTCAATCTCATTCGTGATTCATTTCCAAAACACAAATCTTCCCATCTCTTCTGAGGGATTATGCCGGCCTCTAAACAAGTAAGAAATAACATTAAGCTACAGGATGAACAAGGAATTGCATTAAGGTACAGAATGGAATCATGGATTGACTCACAAGCAGGTGGCCCTGAGCAGAAAAACAAAATGTATTCTTCGTCTCCTCAGAAATAATGAATTTAGGAAACACAGTGTGGGAACGTTCATGCCTATTTGCAGCTCATCGTTTATTTTTAGGGGTCTAAAAATATTTGCAAGTCAAAGCAGAAACTGCTCTTTTGCTGCCTTAGAACTTTCTTCAACTCTGATATAGTATGTTCACTAGGAAGCAGGGAATAACATTTGAGTGATGGCCTCAGGAGAAGAGTGGAAAACGTTGTCCTTTTCTATCTGAGCAGAACTCAAGAAAGCTAACAAGAGGCTGGAGGGCGAGAGTCCGGGAAAGGGAGAAAAGTGTCCCAGAACAAAAGCTCTTACTTTACCATATAAAAAGTTCAGGTGCATTTGAAACCTTTTTTATGAGACTCCCATACTTCAGTGATCCCTCAGAGTGAGAATTCTTAAATATTTACCCAGTAGTGAAGGTAAGTAAGGGTAGCGATGACAGGGAACAGGACAGGAGTTATCAAATATGAAAAAGCGAGGCCGTGTCAGCATACAATAGCAAACTGAACTAACAGAACAGAGAAATAAAAAAAAAAAAACCTTATGGATTATGTTTTCTTAAATTAATGTAAGCTTCCATAAAAAAGAAAAAAGAAAAAAAACCCACAGAGGCTGACACCTTTTCTGATAAGATTACTATCCCAAGACCCATACATATAGAAATTCGAGAGTCACTATTGGGTGTTTGGACACGCAAATATGTATCTATGTGTCCATTTGTGTATTCACTGAAAAAGGTCTGGAAGAATACAGATTGAACTAGAGGATGACAACCCGGCAGGGGTGGAGGCCGGGAGTGGGTGGGGCAGAGTTGGGAGTAGTGAAGAGGGCTATGGTAGAGGCTGTTATTTGTACCCCCTCTATCTGTTCCTTCTTTCTCTCTCCCTCCCTTCCTCCCTCCCTCCCTCTCTTTCTTTCTTTCGTTTTCTTTCTTTCTTTCTTTCTTTCTTTCTTTCTTTCTTTCTTTCTTTCTTTCTTTCTTTCTCTTTTTCTTTTTTTATTTCTTCTTTCTTCTTTTCCTTCCTTCCTTCCTTCCTTCCTTCCTTCCTTCCTTCCTTCCTTCTTATAGCACTGAGTCTTAGCCCCGACCCACATCAAAATCACCACCGAACTTTCTTAAAATGCAAAAACCTAGGCCCTGCCTCCAAAGATTCTGATTTCAGTGATCTTGGGAGATGGCATACTTTTTTTGTCTGTTTTTAAGTTTCCCAGGTGATTGTGTTGCATAACCAGATTTGAAAGCCATTATTCTACAACAGAAACGTTTTATCTGGGCACCATCTTATCCTGCTGATGTATTTCCCAGTCTCTCTTCTGGTTCAGTTTAACCATTTGTCTGAGTTCTGGTCATGAGCTATGAGCAAACATGACAAATGCAATTCCAGTTTGTGCCTTTAAGAGGGAAGAAGTATGTCATCCTCCTCTTCTTTTTTCCCTTCTTCTTGGTGGCTGGAATATGGGGGTGTAGATGGAAATAACCATCTTAGACCAAGATGGAAGCCATGCATTGAGAATGGCGGAGCCACAAGAGAGGAGGAACCTGGGCCCCCCCTCAGTGCACAGCCACCGTTACCAGCCTGGGTTAGTTTACTTGTATATTTGTTGTGAGAACATTAAGATTCTACCTTCTTTAAGCCTCCACTGTTTTGACCTCTGTTAAAGCAACCTAATATTTTTACAACCCGATGTTATACAATATTTACAATGTTTACAAAATGAACTTGTTTCATTTCTTACTCCCTATGTTTTCATATTGTTTGAATGTCTTGTAACATGTATAATTACTTTAAAAATGAGAAATGTATATATCCATAGAGAGAAAGCACTTGGGTCAAGGAGAGAATAAAAATAGCAGAGACTTCAGATGGTTTTCTGATATTTCAAAATATTTCAAATTATACCTTCATACAAAGAAAATTCACAAATATTTATCAAGGCTTGGTCGTATGAAAGAAACCAAGGTGTGATATGAATAACTATGTCATTGTTTTTTAAAAGCACCATAATTTCTTAATTTACTTATGAGGAAAAAATTAGTTTCAACAGAACAATACCATCCATACTTTTCAAATGATATTGTTAATTTCATTGGTTGAAGTTTTGTTTGTATTTAACTTGATAAAATTTGTTTTGCTTGATAGCTGTATACAAGCTATAAGGGAAAAGACAGCGTTAGAATGAGGTTAGGGTCTAGAACTTCCCACTAAATGCCTGTGTGACCTTAAGCGAGTCCCTTCTCTTCTCTGGGATTCAGTTTCTTTACTGGCAAGCGAGAGTGATGGACCCCAGAATCATTCCCTGACCTAAGATTCTTGACTTTAACAATATAGGATGAATTCCAAAGCATTTGTGAAACAACCCTCTTGAAGTCCAAGTGTCACATTGCCCCCTTCTGGACCTTTGTAACATTCACATGAATGAGATTATTAAAAATCCATTTGCCAACATGGACATGCTGAAATTATTATAGCTCAACTCTCTTCCTCTCACAAACAGTTTAGAAAGCCCAACTTGAAGCTTTTCCGATAAAAGTATTACAAGACAACCCAGGAAAGGAGAAAGGGCAAAGGGCATCAAAGGAGTAGGTGTTGACGTGGGGGTGGGGTGGACTCAGGAGAGTTTTACACACAGTAGTACCTCCGTCTTTTCCCCCAATATGGTAAATGTTATTAGTTGGCCTTTATCAAATGTCTACTATGTGCTAAGAACCAATTTTTTAACCAATTAAAAAAAAATCCTTCCAACAACTCTTCCAGCCAGGCCAAGAATATCTGTGTCCTGAGTGGCTCTTGCTTATTCCCTCAATCTTGCCCTTTTTCCTTTAAGTTTTCCCCATCCTGTAAAGATGGGCTCCCTTCTCATTTCCTTCTAGAAGCATTCTTTGACTACTTCTTACTGCGCTGCTACTATGCTACTACTTGAGACCTGCATCTCCTTATCTGGTCCTTGACTTCAGGATTTTTCCACGCCATGTAAGTCAAGCTTCTCACAAACTCTCCTTGGGAGCAGAGTCCATGTGCGGGGCATCATGTCTTCCTCCTACCACTTCTCCATTACCTAGAACAGTGCTGCTCACATTGGGCTTGACAACTCACAATATGACTATCTCTACTGTGTCCTCCAGTTACTTCCTCTGTAGGGGAAATTGCTTGTACTTTGGGTAGTAATCGCTCATATTTACTCTAAAGTAGAAAAAACAGGGGCGCCTGGGTGGCACAGCGGTTAAGCGTCTGCCTTCGGCTCAGGGCGTGATCCCAGCGTTATGGGATCGAGCCCCACATCAGGCTCCTCCGCTAGGAGCCTGCTTCTTCCTCTCCCACTCCCCCTGCTTGTGTTCCCTCTCTCGCTGGCTGTCTCTATCCTGTCGAATAAATAAATAAAATCTTTAAAAATAAAAAAAAATAAATAAATAAAGTAGAAAAAACAAGCTTCTGATTTTCTTCTCCAACTGTGCTTCTTTCACACCTTGGTAAACGGCAACACATTCTTCCGGCTGAAGCCAAAACCCTTGATTCTTCTTTTTACCTTATATCTCGTGTTCAATCTGTCAGCAAATCCTATTGACTCTACCTTCAAAATATGTCTATAACACAATCACTTTATCCCATTTTACCCAAATCACAATCATCCCATTATTACTACTGAGTCCAAGCCACAATCAGGTTTAATTGGATTATAGCAACGGTCTTCATAGCTGGCCTCAGAGCTTCTGTCTTTACCTGTCCCATGCCAGCCCCCAACATGGCCTATCTCAAACTGAACATCTAGGAAGAACCTCAAAGATGTTACTACTCTACTCAAAGCCTTTTGATGCTTCTCTTCTTTCTCAGAAAAAAAGCCAAAACCCTTAAAATGGCCTTCAAGGCTCTGCCCAAGGTGGTCTTCCCTCTGGCATCAGCTCCCCCCCGTCTCTCTTTCCCTNNCAGCCACACTGGCCCCCTCACTCTTCCTGGAGGGCAGCAGTCCTGCCCCCACCTTCTGCAAACTCCTACTGGTTCTTTAAGGTCAACTTTAAGTGTCACCTCTTTTAGGAAGCTTCCCTACCCACCCCACCCTAAACCAGCTGGAGTTCTCTTTTGTACTTCCAACATCTGTGGCTAGCACTCTGATTTTCTCCACCTTTTTGTACAATTATGACTTCTATATCAGACTGTTTATCTAATCAGATTGTAGATCCATTAAGGGTAGTGACTGTGTTTGATTTATTTAGACTATATTCACAAGAACTATATTAATCAAGACGGTGTGTAAGGATAACCAATATATCAAAATAAAGAATCTAAAAATTGACCTACAAATACACGGTAAATTGCTTTTCCGCCAAGGCACCAAGCCAATTCAATGGAGAGAGGGAACACTTTTTTTTAACAAATGGTGCTGGGTCAACTAGATATCTGTGCAAATAAAAGTTGGACCTTGACTTTTATCCTACACCATACCCAAAAATGAATTTGAGATGGATCATTGACCTAAACATAAAACCTAGGACCATAAAGTTTCTGGAAGTATACATAAGAGAATATATCCGGAACCCTGAAGTAGGGCAAATTTTTTGGACCAGATACAAAAAGCACAAACCATAAAAAGAGAAAAAAAACTGGAAAGTTTGACTCCCTCAGAACTAAAAATTTCTGGGTATCAAAAGATACCATTATGAAAACCAATAGACAAATCACAGACTACACTACAAATCTAGGGCTCTAAACAGTTTCTGGCACAAAATAAATGCTTAATTAAATATTTGTTGAATAAATGTATAAAAAACCTGCCTCTTTCCCACCACAACACACAGCTACTCTAACAGGTACTGCCAGCCGAGAGAGGTCAACCCCGTGGGACTGTTGAGAGGACAGTGCTAGCTAGAGGGAAAACCTATTGTGCTGGAGGAAAGAAAAGTATCAAGGTTTGTTAGTAGAAATAAAATGTGTCGAGTCAGCAAACTCAAGAGATTGTCTACAGGTTAAGAGGACTTACAGTGAATCAGACAAGATAAGGAGTGGATAACTATAGAACATTCACAGAAGTAAATCAGCTAAAAATATGGGTGGAATTTCACCAAATGGAGCAGAAGGCATATCTCATTCCTCATTGTTTCACTGATCCTAATGATTTTATAAAGAGAACTGTAGATGCTGTAACTAGCAAATGAAAGTGGAGCTACCAATGTTTTACCTAGAGGAGCTGGGAGGAGTTTTATCACAAAAGATGGGGTCAGGAAGGGGAAAAAATAGGTAAAAAGGGTTAAACTGATCCTATACGCTTGAGTGTGTTTCTGGGCACCAATAGACCCAGGCTAACCAGACATTCTGGTTTGCCTAAGACCGTCCAAGCATTTCCCAACGTCATCAATATTAGCTGCCTTTTCACTCTTGAAAGTGTCTTTGTTTGCATGACACATAATGTGATCATTCTAGTTATATGTGTTATTTCTTCCTCTTACTTTGTTTGTTTGTTTTTTCTTCCTCTTCCTCTGGATAGTCTCTGAGGATAAGAATAATCACATAGTTGAGGCACCTGGGTGGCTCAGTCGTTAAGCGTCTGCCTTCGGCTCAGGGCGTGATCCCAGCGTTCTGCGATCAAGCCCCGCATTGGGCTCCCTGTTCCGCTGGGAGCCTGCTTCTTCCTCTCCCACTCCCCCTTCTTGTGTTCCCTCTCTCGCTGGCTGTCTCTCTGTCAAATAAATAAATAAAAATCTTTAAAAAAAAAAAAGAAGAAGAATCACATAGTTGCATATCCATTGTGTTGTTTTACATGTTATCATCACTCCCTGGAAGGAATCTCAGCCGAAGAAGAGTGAGCGCTCACTCTCCTGATGATGTAAGACTGGGCTGAGCAACTTTACGAGCTGGTGTTTAAATTGCTTCCCTGCTCCTTACTGTAACCAGGTGAGCTGGACAATGGGAACCGTCAATGTTATTATTTTGAATTAACATAGTTTCTATCTAAGTTGGATAGAAACTTTTAAGCCAATATTTTAATCCACAATTTCATTTTAAACCACAATATATTAATCAATACTCTTTTAAAGACATGGAAACTGAGGCATGGAGTGATCCAGTTAAATGACTTGTCTGGGATCATTCAGGGTAAGATTATCTCACTGAGACTCCTATTTATGATCAATTTATTTTCAGTTCACCTTCACCACCATCGTTCATTCATTTAACAAACACTTATTAGACGCCTATAACGTGCCATCAACTTCTGCTGCACATGATGCGTTATTCAGGACCCAAAGTTCTGAACACTCACTGCACACGCATGACTTAACGGAGGCATTCTGCTGCTGAGAAAAGAACATCAGGTACTCATGTTCAATGTTTGAAGTAAGGTCTATGTTTCTACTAGAAAACAATTGTCTGAAGGGAACCTGCAGTTCTACAGTAAGACAAATCTTAATTGTACTCCTGAATTGTACTTTGGGAGTCCAAGCAATAGTGGGTTATGGAACACTTGGAGGAGGAGACGGGGGAGGTTCTTGCATACAGTGATGGAAAGAATCATTCGACCTTTCTACTGTATCTTTCTAAAGATTTTTTTAAGCCTCGAAAAGAATCTTGCAGGACGCTGCTCATTTACATGATAAAACCAACTAGGCCCAGTCTTTAATTAGTGTTCTGAATGGCCCCTACATTTTAGTAGCAGCAGCACCTTTGGTGCCTTTGATTCCTGAGCCCGTTGATCTGCCACAGCTTTGAAATCTCAGATAGGAATTCATTCATATTAACCTAATTTGGAAAAAAAAAAAAAAAAGGAACTTCTTTCCAGCCCTCTGGCTCCCCTCTGTTCTGGTACCCTCTGGAATGGAGTTGGTTTTCAAAGGTAGAAAACAGCTCTTTTTCATAGTAATCATTTAACAAAATGAACTAAACATACATGAGAAGAGGGTTGTTCTTTCTTAACAGCTCAAGCTTTTAAATAAGTGAATTCGTATGTACATAAATGGCTGCTGCTAAGAAGATTTCTAGGTAGTTAGGTACTACGGATAATGGGAATTCTAAAATTGTATTGAAATTTACTAGGTATTGTGGTCTATATCAATAATAGTAGTTAGCTATTATATATTATATGTTATGTGGTAGGCACTGTCCTAGGTGCTTTATATGTACTAACCATTTCATCCAGAAGTCTGGGAGGTAAGTACTAATACCTCGGTTTACAGGAAAGGGAGGTTTAGTCAGCTTAGGGAGGTCATCAGGCGACTCTACCCAGTTGGGATTCAAGCCCAGGCAGGGAGGCTCCAATCTCAGATATCTGAGCCACTATAAAGGACTATATAGTTATTTCCAGAATGTTCTTACAACAATGAAGTAAATTTCTTTATGTCTAGGATTTAATATTTGGCATAAGGAAATTTGAACACTTTGTTATATGCATCTTTAGCCTAGTACAAAACAGGATTTCTATAGGTGTTGTGGGGGAATGAATGAGTTAAATAAGTCTAGAATATCACAGGCTTTCTCTCAGTTGTCTCATCTATTACCAATAGTTTTCTTCTTCCTCTTCTCATGGCCCACCCTCCACCCTACCAATTTGGTTAGTGATAAATTTATCCTGTCTCCCCTCTGCTAAGTCCTAACCAACAGGCTTGTACTTCTCTTCCTTCAGTGATTAGACACCCTGATGAGAGCACACAAAGGGAACTGACAGTCCAGTGGGGATGTGGGGCACAAGGTGGGGGCCACGGTCACTGAGAAGAGGCAGAGAATGTGTCCATTTGGGGAGCACAGGAACTTCTAAGACTGAAACTCTCTTGCTTCATCTCCCAAGATCTGCACTAGCCACAGGATGCTTCATTTATTCATTCAGTCTTTACTGAGCCTCTCCCAATTGTTGACACTCTGCTAGGCATCAGATACATGACATTGAATGAGAAAGACTTACTTTTTACTGTGATTATTACCTCTCCCACAACACCTCCATAATCATGCAATCTTATTCTCCTGGTCTCTTCATTTATTCATCTTCCTATCTTTCTGGGATGTTCTGTCTCTCTGGGAGTCTATTTATTATCTGTATGGAGATCATTATTCATTGATCTACATACTAGGTGAGCACCTACTATGTGACAAACAGTGTTCTAGGTGCAGGGGATATGATGATGAGCAAAGCAGAGATCATTTCTGCACCTAAGGGGTTCCTAATAACCCCCAAGTCTATCTATACTTGCTATCCTTCCTTCTCTCAGTTTCTTTAAAGGACATAAAATATACAAAGTAATAATTATAAAAATATGTTGTATTTTTAACACATATAGATGTAATAATTTTAACAACAGCAAACCAAAGGAGAGCTGGGGATGGAGTTATAAAGGAATAAAATTTCTTGATCTCACTGGAATTATGTTAGTGTAATTTAAACTGGGTTCTGATAAGTTCAAAAATATACTTTAAGCCCTAGGGCAACCACACAGAAAATAACTAGAAATATATAGTTAACAATAATTAAAAGGCTATCTACTTGCAGAAGAATGAAGTTAGACCCCCTACCTCACACCATAAACAAAAGTTGACGCAATTGCATCAAAAAACCATTTTAAGAGCTAAAACTATAAAGCTCTTAGAAGAAAACATAGGTATAAATCTTCACAACTTTGGGTTAGGCAATGATTTGTTAGCTGTGATACCAAAAGTACAAGCAACAGCAACAACAAAAATAGATAAACTGGCCATCATTAATTAAAAACTTCTATGCTTCAAAGGACACCGTCAAGAAAGTGAAAAGACAACCTACAGAGTGGGAAAAAATTTTTGCAAATCATATATCTGGTAAGGGACTTGTATCTAGAATCTATAAATAAAGCTCAATAATAAAAAGAGAAATAATCCAATTAAAAATGCACAAAGGATGTGAATAGACATTTATCCAAAGAAGATATACAAATGGCCAATCAACACACAAAAAGATGCTCAACATCATTAGTCGTCAGGGAGCATAAAACCACAAGACACCACTTCACACCACTAGGCTGGCTAGAATCAAAAAGACATAATAACAAGTGTTAGCAAGGATATGGAGCAACTGGAACCTTGGTACACTGCTGATGGGAAAGTAAAATGGTTCAGCACTTTGGAAAACAATCTGCCAGTTTTTAGAACAGCTGAATAGCAGCAGCTCTTTCTGCCTACAGGTCCTGTCCCCATGCTTTAATAAAATCACCTTTTTGCACCATAAATAAATAAATAAATGCTGAATATAGTTGTCACATAATTCAGCACTTTCACTCCTAGATCTATACCTATGAGAAATGAAAACATATGTCTATGCAAGAACTTTTATACAAGTGTTCATAGCAACATAATTCATAATAGCTAAAAAGTGGAAACAATCTAAATATCCATCAACTGATGAGGGGAGAAATAAAATGTGGTATATACAGACAACGGAATACTATTCATCAAGAAAAAGAAATGAGGTACTGATATGTACCACCACACGAACAAACCTTGAAAACATAGGCTAAGCGAAAGAAACCAGTCACAAAGGACCATATACTGTATGATCCGATTTACATAAATTGTTCAGAATAGGCAAATCTATAAAAACAGAAAGTAGATTAGTGGCCGACTGGGGTTTGGGGGAGGGGTTGGGAATGCGGCTAAGCAGAGCAGGGGTCCTTTTTAGGGTAATGAAAATATTCTACGATTGGTAGTGGTGATGTATGCACAACTCTGTGAATACACAAAAAGCCATTGAATTGTAATACATTTTTTTAAATGATAAGAATTAAAATGTTACACCAGAAAATATTCACTTAATGCAAACTGCCCAGCCAGCTGCCTCCAAATCTTTTTCTGTAACTACCTTGACCATGTTTTTGGATTAAAAAAAATCTTCCGCTTCCAGACCACTCATGTTCCCTTTTCACCCATTCACATCTTTGCCTGCAACTTCTATTCCTGCTTACATTCTTAACAGCTTTCTCCCCTTTCGTGCCTACTGGTCTTTGCCCAGACTGTCCAAAATGGCTAGAACAAAGAACTACGCAATCCTGGAAGGTCAGAAATGGAAGACACCTCAGTGCTCCTCTCCTCCCACCTCCACGTTTTAGGGATGAGGGGACAAAGGCCCAGAGAGGTTATGTGACTTGCCCACGGTTTCCCAAAATACTTTGTCCTTGCTCACCTTCCCCAAAAAGCTTTCATTCATTATCTTTCTACCCAATCTCGGATACTTTTCTTTACTGCATTACCAAAAAGAATCAAACGCATTGATCTCAGACATCGTTCACAGGTAAACTCCAATCTCGCATTCCAGAGGCACACAGCAGGGCTTTCATCTCCTTGGCCACCACATCTGATCTCAGCTGCTCCAGCTTTTCATCTGCTGTCATGAAGAACAACTCAAAATTCGCAGGAGGCTGGCTTCGGGCCAGCCGGGAGCAGACACAGGGACAAACTCCCTGCCGGGTTTCCATACAGGACACCCCCTCAACTCACCTCACAGAAAACCATTCCTAAGGTCTTCAGAAAAGAGTGACTTAGTCTGTATAAAATACAGCCTCTCCACATTTTTAAATGCTCTCAGGAAAGAAAATGGTAACGAAAGGCATTTAAGTGTCTTTTTAAGTTTATACCTATAAGTCTTCCGCGATCAAAGATTAAGTTGCTTTTTTAAAACAAAGTATTCATCTTGATGGGAAACAGAAGAACCTCTGGGGGGGGGCAGGAAATTCACAAATCATGCAGTCGTTCTGGACTTCACGTGAAGAGAAAAGTCATCAAACCCAAACTGGCCTTTCATCTGCAGGGAGCCCAGTAAGTAGTGATGCAAATCCACTGAAGAACGCGAGTGGTGGAGTCAAAGATCACGCGGGCCTACCTGGCGTGGGAAAGCAAAAGAAACTGCTCTCTAAGGGGAGAGGCAGGGCCTTCCCGTGTCTGGCTGTGCCTTTCCTGCTCCCAGAACTTCTTGGCAGGGGTGTCCACTCATAGGACCTTCACGACTGCGGAAGGGAAAGGCAAATGTAATCAGAGACAGTTTCTGCCCCAGAGCCGGCACCATCCTGGGGCCGATGGAAGAAGTGATTACACGGGGCGAGGAGGCAGTTCAAGTGTTGCCCACCAGGGAGCCCGGAGGCTCTCGGAGCCAGTTCTGAGCACTACATACTGTTCCCTAGGGCTCACTGATTGACCCGGTATTTCTGGCTGGAACCATTTCCCCAAGGAGGCAAGTCAAAGTAGATAATGAGGATCTCTCATCTCACAGGGCAGCTCGGAAACAAAGCTTGAGCTCCAGAGACTAGATATTATTTCAATGCGTAGAACTGCAAGAAGGTCGAGGATTGAACGTGAAAAGATTCAGAATGACGCATCGAGGTTTCCACTGTGATTCTCAGCCCACAGTCCCCTCTCCCTGCCCTGTACTAATTTAGTTTGAATTTTATGAATTACTTATAATTGTAAGGATAACAGATCATAGGGAACAGCCACAGGGTCCACGAAATGCGCACATTTCTGAGAGCTTCGTGAAAACAGTCACTATTCGCTTATGCAGGGATCTGTTCATGTATAAGGAAAGATACCTGCAAAGTGCAGGCCAAGTTCTGGATGCATGAGTTCCCAACTGTGGACAGGGAGGAGGGAAATGAAATTGGGGTGGAGGGGGGATTCAAAGAGCTCTACCATATTTTACTCTATATACTTCTGCATGTGCCTTTGCTGTTGATGCCTTGTTAACTGTGATTACAACAGAGATTTTCGTGGCTTAAGGGACAGAAATACACATTTATCTCCACCAGTATCTGGGGATTGTGGTCGGTTTTTGATGACCACGTATGTAAAAATGACTCATCCCCAATACGATTCACTGGCCCCCCGTGACTGAGATGGTCTAGCCCGGCACTTCAAAGATGAGATTTTTAAAAGTTTTGAATCCAGAAATAAGATGACTTAGAAAGAAATGAAATCTGGCACCGTATTAAATCAAGCAGCTGAGAAGGCGACATAGTTACCGACTAACTATAGAATATATTCCCAAGCAGAAGTAGACGCTCAATTCTTGGTCATGAAAATAAATGGCACTACGGGGCACCTGGGTGGCTCAGCATTGGGCGTCTGCCTTCGGCTCAGGGCGTGATCCCGGCGCTATGGGATCGAGCCCCACATCAGGCTCCTCCGCTATGAGCCTGCTTCTTCCTCTCCCACTCCCCCGGCTTGCGTTCCCTCTCTCGCTGCCTGTCTCTATCTCTGTCGAATAAATAAATAAAATCTTAAAAAAAAAAAAACTTTATAAAAAAAAAAAAAAGGAAAGAAAAGAAATGGCACTAGGAGAGCCCCGACTCCTGCACTGGGCCCGGAAGCCCGTGGAGAAGGAGCTAAACCTCTACCGAGAATGTATCTGTAAATATCGTTTTGTTTCTTTTGAGGTTGGGGTTTGGGGAATCCTGAAGAAAACAGTGTAATGAACACTAGGCCCAGGATCATTAGGAAAATTCTCTTCTCAGTACTTGACACTTCGGAATATTCAGGAACAATCCCAGAGATACATCTGGCTGTTGCCTGGGGCTTTATTTCCAGGCAGATCTGGGGCTGGGAGTGGGTTAATTATGCCTGATGCTGGGATGAAGACATGTCTCCAGCAGGCTGCATCAGTCCCACCGTGAGGAAGGGGACCAGGCTACCTTTGCACGGAGGAGCACTAGCGAGGGGACTGCAAGAGATGGGTGAGAGCCCTGGGAGCCCCTGCTGAGCCCTCCTCTCCTGAGCCACGCTTGTGTCAGGAGCCTCATGACAGAGCTGTGCTGAGACGCTGCTTATGTCAGAGGCTGAAGCTGGTCCTGAGGATTGAAAGTCTGTGAGGGCTTTGCTTGGGGCCCTCAGAGGAGAGCATTATAAAGTACTCATTGGAGCCTGGACTAAGAGCAAAAAAAATGGAGGGACTCTGCAAGGGGAGCAGATGTTGGAGGTGTGCCTGCCTCGGACGAGGCCTCTGCCAGACGTGGGGAATGACGCGTCGTAGCAATCCAAAGGCAGGGCATGGCCGATACCCTGTCAGCCAGGCCGGAAACCTAAGCGCCATCCCGAGTTTTCTCTCGCTGTAAATCCTCTTACTTCGATACCACCCCACTCCTTTACCCATCACCCTGACTGCTGTCTACCGAGCAGGGCTGGATCCCACAATAGGTAGAGAGGCACATGCTTTAAGACACCCCAGGGAGGAGGCAATAAAAGTCTTAAAATATTTTGATATTTGGTATATTTTTTCAAGGCATCTGAGAAAAATCAGAATCTGTGTTTGAGACATCTTATGGTTATCTTTGCTTAAATTCTAAGTTGCGTCTTGGGCTGATGAGGGGCAATGCTTCTAATAGTCTTAATCCCACGAGGACCTGGCGGGCCGAAATTGCCCCCTACTTCCTGTCTTCCCAGCTCCACTTTGTTCTCCAGGAAGCCGCCTGCAGGATCTTCCGGAAATGTAGTTATTCCTGCTCCACTTCAACTAACTTCATTAAAATAAACATCGGATAGAATTCAATCTCCATTGCATGGTCTAGAAAGCTCTTCAACATCTGGCTCTTGATTTTATTTAGCCTCTTTTCTAATCTCCCCTCTCCCACTTGCCCTCCTCCATATGCCCTGATAGGGTTCAGGGCATGCTACCCCACGGCGCCTTGATATGTCGAATATTTTAAGCAGGAGAGTCAGTCTGACTTCCTTCTCCCCTTGCCCTTCTTCCCCGAAACATGTTATAAAACCTTCAGGTGTGAGGTGCCATCCCTATACCTGGAGGAAAGGAGCAGCCTCATCTCGGAAGACAAGGGGCACCAATTAGAACCCTAACAAACAGGCCTTGCTAATAAGCTTCCCCCAGTTTACTACACTTACCTCATACAGTATTCCCCACTCTCCTTGGGGGATATGTCCCAAGACCCCCAGTGGATGTCTGAAACCACAGATAATACTGAACCCTGTATATACTATGTTTTTTTCTATACATGCATAACTATGGTAAAGTTTAATTTCTAAATTAGGCACAGTAAGAAATTAATAGCAATAACTCATAAGAACAATTATAACAATATACTGTAATAAAAGTTATGTGAATGTGATCTATCAAAATATCTTATTGGATTGTACTCATCCTTCTTGTGATGCGGTGAGATGATAAAATGCCCACCTGAGGAGATGTGGTGATGGAGTTTTGGGCTGCTATGGACCTTCTGACGCTAAGTCAGAAGAAGAATCCTCTGCTTCTGGGCCTCACGTGACCTCAGGTAAATGAAGCCATGGAAAGCAAACTTGCAGATAAGGGGGGATGACTGTCCTCCTTAGTTTATCGTATTCCTCCATGACTATCCACTCCTCATCAAACCTAACATAAAATACTCAGGTCCCACTGCTTCCTCAGGTCTTCATTTCCTTATAAAGTCTCCCATGTCACATAAAACTTATACTGAATACACGTTTATGGTTTTCTCCTGTTAATCTTTGTCAGTTTAATTTTCAGACCCAGCCAAGGACTCTAAGAAGGTCAAGGAGCACTTTCCCCCTCCTCTACGGAGCCCTATATCTGAAACATGGCGCCATACTTGAGGTCCCACAAGCATCCCAGGCTGCTTCGTGCCTGTATGCCTTTGTACATGGCATTTCTTCTACAAGGACTATTTTCTTCAACCCATTCCCTGTTGAACCTCCCAAACTCTAGCCCACTGTGAAGTCTTCCTTGCCTCCCTTAAGTCCAAGGTACTCTCCGAGTATTTCATGCACCTCTCTGTGGACATCTGTCTCTTGTGTGCCCCTCTCTGTCGATCTGTGTCGACAGTGAGGGTACTGGGGGCAGGGACAAAGGATGTTCTGTTCACCTCTTCCTCTAAATGATGCCTGGCGCATCGTAGGGAGTCAGTGCTTGTTTATGGAATAGATGAATGAATAAACAAATTAAAACATTTATTTTGTTGTTAAGCACAATTATTTTAAATTCTTATTTTACATCCCATTCTTTTTCTTATTTCAATCATCTAATGGTTAAAATTCTACTTATTCAAATTTAGCTTAAACTCCCTTCTCTTCTCTTCATGATACTCCAAGCAGAATTCAGCTCTTCCTCTGGTATTTCCCCCATGAACTCTGTGTTTTCCTTGAACATCTTCAAATTCTGTCCAGTGCTTGTGGCACTTGTGTACATATTTGTCCTCCCCTCTGGAATGCAGGTTTCTATGGGGCCAGTCCTCAATCTTATTAACTTCATGATTCTGGACACCAAGTACCCAGAAGCAGTTCATAAATGCTGCCTGAATTGATTTGAGTTGTACAGATATTTTAAAAGGTAGTATGGATCCCAGAAGATACAGAAATAGATATTTCTTCATATCCTTCTCTGGTGGAAGAACACCACCACCACTAATGACTGTTCTATGATAAAGGAAAAATAAAGGCAAAAAATTTTAAAAACAAAATACCCAAACTCTTTCAAGTGTTCTCTCCTGAAACAAGGGCAGGTTTGTTACAAGTGCCCCTAACCAGAACACCTCTGGCTGGAAAATTTCTGAAACATCGTGGGGTTTGGTGAGATGCCCTGCTGCTTTCACACAACATTCTAAGGTTCCCAGTGAAGCGCACCTCAGGCGTGGGTAGACGTCCCTAAGAAGGCTCTTTGACTTGGAAGCATTAGAATGCTTACACGCCAGCGTTTGCTCCAGCCCACAGGCAATAAAAACAACCCAATTGTGGCTTCCCTTTGGAAGGTTACCGAGGTTAAAATGATCACGTTAAGAGTGAAAAAGGCTCCCTATCCCTTTGTTTTTATTTTTAGGGTGTGATAATGTTAGCAGTCTCCGGCAGAATTTGCTTTATTTTAAAGCATGCGAAATAATCCCTGTTCTAATTTCAAGTCCTTCTCTGCGCTTCTCAATTCCTCCCAAACTTCTGTAAATATGCACGTCCATGCCCTTGCCTTTCTCCTTTCCTTCTTCAGGTTTACACCTCCCCAGGGGAGCCAAAACCAACACTGATTAGCAGTGAATGAACTCCTGCCTCTAGGACACTAGAGGGTCACTGTTGACCGGGGCTCCAAGGCATCCCTCGTCCCCTGCCCCCAAGTTCAAAGACCCAGAGCTACATAGCCAGCCCTGAAGGGAAGATCTCACATCTGAATCAGTTATGGAATTTATTCCTAAAGTTTTACCTTTCCTTTCCTAAAGTATCTTTTCATGCCTGGATGGTTTTATATACCCAGCTTGCTCGGCCTGGAACACATTTGCCCCTTACCTTTTTCAGCCTTTAAGACCTTACTGAAATACCATCTTGGTGTTTTCTGCCACTTACCTAAACAGTTAGTGGCTTCCTCCTCACCAGTCCCACTGAACTCATATCTTGATATTCTCATAACTTCTCTCGTACTCCATCTTGATAGTTCATATCTTATGTTCTATCAGTTCATATTCTAATTGTGGTTAGTCTTTCTAGACTGATGTCTGCTACTTATTTATCTCATATCTTCAATATTCCCCAGCATTTAGTCCTGGGATATGGGAGGCACCGAATAAATATTTGTTAAAAGAAAAAGAATTAAGACAGAATATATGAAAGGCACTATAAGATAAACTTTAAATCTACAAACTAATAGCCCATGTTGAAAGACATTTGAAAGAAGCCATATTTTTAGTTGGTGTGAACATATTATTGTTATCATTTTATTCATTCTAACAGTGAAAAAATACTAAAAGCTACTTTTATTAAGCATTTACAATATACCAAACACTGTGCTCTTACCGATTTAATCACTATAACAAACTCTGTAAGACAGATATCAAAATTCCCATTGCACTGATGGAAAAATTAAAATTTTAGAGGGGCTAAGGAATTTGTCCAAACTTAAAGTCACCGGGCCAGCATGGCATCTCAGCCTGCCTGATTGCACCTGCGGCCTCCATTTGGTGTATTTCATTGTGGAACAAAATGCTCGAAGGAACCAGCAGCCGCCATGAAGTCCAAGGTTGGGCATGACAGTAGCAAAAGCTGGCAGGAGAATCAGAAAGGAGTATTTTTTTTTTCTTTAAAGATTTTATCCATTTATTTGAGAGAGAGAGAGCATGGGAGGGAGATATACCATGAGCAGGGGGCAGAGGGAGAGGGAGAAGCAGACTCCCCGCTGAGCAGGGAGCCCGATGGAGGACTCAATCCCAGGACCCCGAGATCATGACCTGAGCCGAAGGCAGACGCTTAACCAACTGAGCCACCCAGGCGTTCCCAGAAAGAAATATTCTTTAAAGTGCTTTGTTTTTAGATAAACCATTGGGCCTGATGAATATCAGCGATAGTTAATACACAGATTAATTATTCTTTATTCCCAACTTCGTAATGGACTTGTTATCACCACGGCAAGTGTCCAAACTGACTTGATGAAGCTCTAGATAAGTCTGTGCTTTTGAATGACAATCTATAGAGAGAAAGTCCAAAATGAGTCTTGATTATTATCATAATTAGTAAATGATTCCAAATGCCTCAAAGGAAGTTATAAATAAATAAGAAAAGATACCACTGTTTGTAGTTTAGGTACACACCACAGAAGAAACAAATTATACTTTAAGCTACAACCACAACTCAGGCTCTTTTGGAATAGAATACCTGTCGAAAGCTTGGCAGACTGTACAAGAAAGTGAAATTATATGCCAATTTCACTCCCTAACATAGATACCAAAAATGTAAAATAAAACAGTAGTGCTAAATCAAAGCTAGCAACATATTTATATCAGCTCACCCGAGTAAAATTTCTCCCAAGAATATAAGCATAGCTTAACAATAGAAGATGTGTAGGTTTAAATCAGTCAAAGGAGAAAAGCAAGAGGATATCTCAGGAGATACAGAAAAAGCATTTGATAAAATTTTACACTCATTATTAATAAAAATATTAGCAAGCTAGGTGTACAAGGGAACTTGCTCAAGCAAATTAAGGCTATCTACCAAAACCTATAGAAAATATCTTTTTAAGTGGCTCAATATTAAAAGCATTCTTTACAGAGTCAGGAAGACAACAAGGATGCCTGCTAACACTGCTTCTGTTCAGCATCTATTGGGGCCTCTATCCAATGAAAGAAGACAATAACTAAATACTGAAAAGGAAGAAATAAAACTGTTCTTATTTGCAAACACAGATTTTATTTTTTTTTAATTTTTTAAAAAGATTTTATTTATTTATTTGAGAGAGAGAGAAAGCACAAGCAGGGGGAGTGGCAGACGGAGAGGGAGAAGCAGGCTCCCTGCTAAGACCCTGGGATCATGACCTGAGCCGAAGGCAGATGCTTAACCAACTGACCCACCCAGGCGTCCCTGCAGACACAGATTTTTAAACATAGAAAATCCCAGAGCCCCTACTCATAAACCATTAGAACTACTAAGTAGGTTTAACAGTGTTGCTGGAGACAAGATTAGTGCAAATTCAATAACATTTGTATTCACCAATAATAATCTGGTGATAAGGAAATAATAAGACATACTTCACTGACATGAGTAGCAATAAAATTCATGAGATACCTAAGCATAAATCCAACAAAGGAGTTGAGAGAGACATAAATTATGAAAACCCAAGAAAGCCTATTGGAAAACATAAAAGAAGATCTAATAAATGGAAAGACATACAATGTTTAATAAGGGAATACTCACTAGAATGAAGACGTAAACTCTCCCCTCAAAAATCTACAAATTTAATGGATTTCAGTTGAAATCTCAACTGTTGTGTGTTTCTGTGTGTGAAAATGCTTGAAAGGGTATATTTAGTCTTGTATTCCATACCACCCACATACAAGCGGACCTGCTGCAATTTCACTGGACACTGGAACTGCAAACATCTTCGTAAAAGAGGGATGAGCACATCTGTTACCTGTGAGTGGTTCAGAACAGCCACAGAAGCCCAGCACTTTGAGCAATCTTGGACAAGGCAATGAGTTGTCCTGGGAATGGAACAAGGAGGAATCTTTTTCAATATTTCCAACAGTTAGCTGAAGTAGGGAGGGCTCTGCAGATGATTCTAAATCTGACAAATGAAAAGTTGAGAAAACCAAAATCTACGTAAGGAAGATTTCATAAAAAGAAACCAATTTTTAGGAATGGGGAAGATAAGACAGGAAGTAAAGATGAGGATTTAGAAGGAGGAAAAAAATTCCAAAATAATTCCAAACCACATTAAAGGTGGTCAGAGATGGGATCATGGAACGGGTCAGGACCAACAGTCTTTGGAACCTTGAAGACATCGGTCTGGGATAACCACCACAACAGACAACTTAAAGGCCACAGTCCGCAGTGCGGTTACTCCTGACACTGGAGGCATGATACCCGAGTGCTCCTCTCTTCAGCTCTTTGACAACATTACTTCCCCAGAGAAAATCTGAACACAAAGTGGTTGAGATGACTGAACAGGCAAATTATCTAGATTCTAAATCTTTCCCTTCAAAAATAAAAGTAATAGGAAAATGAGGCCGTAGAATATTGGCGATCTCATTTAGAAAGGAGATACACGTTTCCGCCACTTTTTGAAAGTAGAGGGATCCTGCGAAACCTTTCATAAGCTGAAATGGCATAAAGTAAAGGAGCAACTGCCAATTAATTTTTATGGGATTTTTTTTTTTTTTTTAGCATTTCCAGACCCCTCTTGAGCTTTTCTGATACTTTAGGACACAGTTTGCTAGTGGATGCGCAAAATAAATTGAGATAAAGCAGAGAGGCTCACAGACCACAGCTGGAAGCTCTGGGGCGTGAGGCTGAGATGCTGAGTGTAGTTCCCAGGGAAGGGGCTCGGTGGGGCCTCTGCCACTGCTCCGGGTGCACTGCCTCTTGAACAGCTCACTGCAGAACCAATGCTGAATGCGTTTTCATTTTTTGCCCCTTTCCCTAAAAGCCAAAATCCTTTTCGGATGTCATTGAGTTTAGCAAAAGCAGGTACCAATGTAGATCTTCCGTAACAGCGGAATGGTGTAACGTGAACTCTGAAAAGTGGGGGATACCTCTAGCAGCAGAAAGGGAGTGGGAGGGCTGGTGGTGGACCACCATCAACAGACTGCATCGAAATGATTAGACCCGTGATGTGCCATTAGAACTCCTCAGGACACAAACCCAGAAATAGGTGAGCTAAGCCTCACTGCTCTTTGGACCATGTTAGTCATTGAACACTGCAAAATAGCTCAGAACTTGGAATAAAACAAGTCTTTTCCTTCCTTGTCTTTCTTCCTTCCAACCCACTGAGTGTCACTGATCTTCCACGATGTTTAGGAAATGCTTTGCTTCTGCCAAAAACAAATGGCAAGTTGCTTAGATGGACATTCAGCACTTCGTGGCCTCATGCCAGTTTTCCTCTGCAGGCTTACTTCTCAACACCTCCTTAAACCAAGGTGACCCGAGGCTGCAAGCAGACTGGCTGTTTCGCGGTTTCCCTTGATGAACCAAACACACTCATGGACTCTTAGGAACACAAAGTCGAGGAGCCACAGGATTATTTAATCTCTCATTTTGTATTCGAGAAACAGATCCAGAGAAGAAGGAGACTTACTGGTTAGTGGCCAGGGACAAGACAAGAACCAAATTTCTTTATTTTGTTTATTTCCACTATGTCAGCCCACGAACCAGCCCAACAGAATGATTGAATATGTAAAACAAATTGTTGGGATTTTAAAACCAAGCTAAGGAAAATAAAATAAACAACTAAGTAAATATTTTCATTTCAAATCAACTCAAAAGAAAATGTGGAAGATACAAATATTTTCTCTTGATTAAAGAGGACTTCACTACTAAACAGCTCAAGGTCACACTACCACACGCTCCGCAAGACGATAATCTAGAAACCAATGTTTCTTCACATATGCAAAATTTCTCTGATAAATTTTGTGATGGCAGAAAAGTCTATTTGACTTAATATACTAATGGCTTTTTATTTTGTGTCGTAAGTCTTCAAAATACTCTTGGGCCAAATCAATATCTTTGTATTGTATCCCATATTACAAAGTGTTCATCACTCAAACAAAAGCAGCATTAAAACATTTGTTGTTAGTCTTTTTTTTTTTAAGATTTATTTATTTATTTCAGAAATAGAGCAACCAAGCATAAGTGGGGGGAGGAGCAGTGGGAGAGGGTGAAGCAGATGCCATGCTGAGCATGGAGCCTGACATGGGGCTCGATCTCACGGACCTGAGCCGAAATCAAGAGTTGGGTGCTCAACCAACTGAGTCACCCAAGGACCCCTGTTGTTGGTCTTTTCAAAGCAAGTCCTGGCACATAAACTTTTCCATCTTGCAAACTGTGCCAAATCCATTTCTTTCTCATGCCATGGTGTCACATCTCCCCCTATACTTCATCTCCACCCCAATCAGCTCACCCCAACTCATTTACTGATTCACGCATTTCTCTTTCCCGTAAACCCAACACGTCTGCTGCCTGTACCACACAGGCGTTCACCACATGTAATCCTGGCTTATTATGTATCTTACGGTTGCATTCTATCTTTTTTTAATCCGTAACCACGATTTAACGATTTAACGAGAGACTACGGTAAGCAGCAAGTGGTCAATAAGTAGAGTGAACGTAGAATTTGTCATTCAAACCAGGACACTTCTGAGAACAGAAGGTTGCTATTAATAATCACACTGGGACAACAGGTGTTAACCAGGGCTGCCCCTGGCATGTGGGGACATACGGGCACCCTATCGATAAGTGACAGTGTGGCGAACACTACGGGCTGGCTCACTCACCATCTTTACTAACTCTTTTCTCCCTTCTTTGACTTCTTCTGCTACAGAAGCTGGAAAGCCCACTTTCTCCTTCTCTCCCACAGCTAACGCGGGCCAGGAGCCACAACTCTGGAGAATGGGACCTTAGTAAGGGATATCTGATAATTTGTGCTTCCTGGTAAAACATGGTATAACACTTTCAAAGGTTACTATATAGCAATGCTAAGTAAGGAGGCTCTTGGCTTACACCAAGAAACCAGCACACCCCTTTCCCTTTCTTGCTGTGTGGACCTTGTCTCGAGGTGTAGTGGTCAACTAAAAACAGTGAAATGATAAATATGAGAGTAGGAGGAAGAATGGCAGAGCAGAAAGACAGCAATAAACCAGGTCTCTGGGGGCAGCACAACCAAAGCTACCATAACCTGAGGCTGTGTATGAATCGTGTCTTCCCCCAGAATCCATATGTTGATGCCCTACCCCCCAGGGTGATGGTATTTAGAGGCAGGGTTTAGGTTTAGATGAGATCACAAGGGTGGGGACTCCTTGAGGGGATTAGTGTCCTTATAAGAAGAGACCAGAGAGCTCCCTCGCCCCACCCCCTCTCTCTGCCTTGTGAGGACACAGCAAGAATGTGGCCATCTAAAAGCCAGGAAGACAGTGTTCATCAGAACCCACCATGCTGGCACCCTGATCTCAGACTCTCAGCCTCCAGAACTGTGAGAAGATCAATTGCTGTTGTTTAAGCCTCCCAGTTTACAGTATTGTGTTATGGCATCTTGGGCTGATTAATACACCTTTTAGAGCTTTTTTCTATGTGAAAATAAAGTTCTTATAGCTAGGCAGAAAAGTTTTCGGGGTGCCTGGGTGGCGCAGTCGTTAAGCGTCTGCCTTCGGCTCGGGGCGTGATCCCAGCATTCTGGGATCGAGCCCCACATCAGGTTCCTCCACTGGGAGCCTGCTTCTTCCTCTCCCACTCCCCCTGCTTGTGTTCCCTCTCTTGCTGGCTGTCTCTCTGTGTCAAATAAATAAATAAAATCTTTAAGAAAAAAAAAAGAAAAGTTCTTTTATTCCTTGCAGCCGAAAGCATTTTTTACTTAGAATAGCTATCATTATTTTGTTCCAATTAGTCGATACATATTTTCCTTAATCCTTACAACAGTCCTGAAAGGTGCCTGCACTTACCTTCATGTTTCCAATGAAGAAACTAAACTTAAGAAGGACTTGGTGACTTGTCCAAAGTTGTACATGGAATAAACATCAGTTCGATTTCCGGCTCAGGCCCATCTGACCTCAGGGCCTGCACCTCAACACAACAGATGCTGCTGGTACATCTGCTCTCATGAGCTGCAGCCGTGCATGTCACAGGCAATCCCACTAAACAGATGTTGCTAGAAAGAAGGAGGATGAACAAAAGCTCATTCTCCCCTGCGTTCTTGCCCTCATTCCCACCCTCTCTCTCTACTATGGAATACACCATCAACATCAATGAAATGTCCAGCTCAGCACACATTATTTTTAAGTGCCTGCCTACTTACTTTATGCCAATGGTCATTTAAATATAATGTACAGAGCACCTGGCTAGAGATGTGTACAGGAGAGTAAGAGCCCAGACAACATCTGGGGTGTCGTGAAAGNNNNAGGGAAAACTCCCTGAAGCAGATGAGACCTGAAGGAATTTGCCCCTGTGAGTAAGCAAGCACTAAGGTAAGGAAACATAGGTCAGGGAAACAGAAAGTGAAATGTGACATTTAAAGATGGACCACTGAGGGGTGCCTGGGTGGCTCAGTCATTCAGCGTCTGCCTTCGGCTCAGGGCGTGATCCTGGCGTTCTGGGACTGGGGGTTCTGGGATCAAGCCCCGCATCAGGCTCCTCCGCTGGGAGCCTGCTTCTTCCTCTCCCACTCCCCCTGCTTGTGTTCCCTCTCTCGCTGGCTGTCTCTCTCTCTGTCAAATAAATAAATAAAATCTTTTTAAAAAAAAATAAAAAATAAAAATGGACCACTGAATGTGAGGCAAGATAAAGGTGGGCAAGTCTGTACCTCAGTGCTTTCTACAGCAGCTCAGCACTGGTGGCGTTGATTATGGCCAAGGCATATTTGTCTAAACCAGAGGCTCAGAAAAGTTTAAAAGGCTTTAAAAGAAATCTTCATGATTAAATAAATACAATCAGAATGTATTTTGTTAGCCAAGAATGGAACTAACATTCTGTATTTGAGTCTTGGTCTCTGTTGTGATGGACAACTTTCACGAAATAATCTAACATCGTGAACAAAAGATTTTAAGTCACCGATTTGCAACTCTCACCAACTATGCTACCAGTGTGACAAGCAGGTGTAAGCCAAGAGTCTCCTTACTTAGCATGGCTAGATAGTAACCTCTAAAAGTGTGACGGCCTGTTTTCTATAGGTATTAACCAATGCAATTGTTTCAGAGCTTTGGCGAATCTTTTTTTACTTTCCTTGGCAGACAGTAATCACCAAATCACCAAATCACCAAATCACCACACAGTAGTTTTCACGTGGATGAGATGTGCTACACAGATAGAGGCTTCCTAAGGAAGCCTGAATTCAGGCAAGACAGAAGTATTCTTCTTTACCTTCTAAAGTACCTATGACAGGTCTCTAGCCAAAGCCGGCCACGCAGCCCACGCTCTTCTGAATATCGTCTCCCCTTATTGGGGAGACAGCAATGCTCTGGCATGTGCAACTGGACAGAACACAAACCCACGAACACAAATTTGCCACAATGCTCCATGCAGTGCTCTTAGGAGGCATGAATCCTCACTGGGGCTGCTCAAGGTTTAATTCCAAAACCCGGAAAGTGTTGCTAAGTGGCTGTTTCTGCCCACACATGTCGTGTGTGAGTAAAGCAGGCAGGTGACTGCCACGGACTGTGGAAGAGCCAAACTGGGTCAGATCTTCCAGGAGGAGATCGGGGAGGTCAACGCAGGACAGCCTTTAGGAGATGTCCATACACAGAAGCTTTCTCACTGGCTTCCCAGCCTCACCTAATCTCTGAGGTTGCAAGGAAAAACCAAAACATCAGACCTACGTTTCTTTTGGCCTCTGCTGTGCTGTACAGAGACCCACACCTCCCACCTTGGTGGCCCCACAGAGTCATGCCTCACTATTTCCCTTCTGGTTCTTGCCCTGTCACCCCCATACTAGTCCATCATCTTCCCACATGAGTATTCCTTCATTCTGCTGTGTCCACACTTTTCAGGTACCATTTCCAGAATGTTTTTACTGCATAGGAAAAGATAAGATCGGTCTTAGTTGCGGGGCGGGGGGGGGCTTCTCAAATTCATGATGGAAGGACCTCTCTTTACACCAGTCCCAAGCCCAAAGGGTCCAGAAGAAAGGTTGGTTTCCCCGACAATTAGTACTTATTGAGAATATAATTTGTAAGGCTCTGTGTTAGGATCAATACAGAAAACAAATATGCCATACAGAAGAATACTGACTGTCCAAAAACATGGGAGAAAAGAGCAAAACATAAAGATAAGTGGAAAGAGCAACAAATAAAATTTATGAACAATATCTCAATATTTTTTGGTTTTGTTTTTAACTACAAAACAACAACAACAACAACAACCCTTTGAAATGTTAACCATTGTAATCTCTCTGGCTGGAACTAAAGATAGGATTAGAGATAGAATTATAAATGATTATTTCTATCATTTTAACATTCATTTCTGTATTTTTGACAATAATACTAGCAATGATGACATTTATTGTGTGCCAGGGACCACTCTAAGAGTTTTACATGAACCAACTCATTTAATTCTTAAAATAATCCTAGAACGTAGGTGCTGTTATTATGCCCAAGAAAGGTGAGCACAGAGATCAAATTACATGCCCAAGGTCACCTACGGAGTAAGTGAGTCACAGAGCCAGGATTCAAACGCAGGAAGCTATTTCCAGAATTAAGATTTGACCACCTGCAAAAATAAACTATTGGGACTACATCAGAATAAAAAGCTTCTGCACAGCGAAGGAAACAATCAACAAAACTAAAAGGCAACCTACTGGAGTCGGAAAAGATATTTGTAAATGACATGCCCAAGAAAGCGTTAGTATCCAAAATATATAAAGAACTTATACAACTCAACATCCAAGAAACAAATAATCCAATTTAAAAATGGGCGGAGGCGTGAACAGACATTTCTCCAAAGAAGACAGACAGATGGCCAACAGACACATGAAACGATGCTCAACATCACTCATCGTCAGGGAAATGCAAGTCAAAACTACATGAGATGTGTAGCTCTCATGCCTGTCAGAATGGCTAAAATCAACAACTCAAGAAACAAGTGTTGGAGAGGATGTGGAGAAAAATGCACTGTTGGTGGGAATGTGAACTGGTGCAGCCACTCTGAAAAACAGTATGGTGGTTCCTCAGAAAGTTAAAATAGAACTACCCTACAATCCAGGAATTGCACTAGTGGGTAATAACCCCCAAAATACAAAAAACAAAAAACCAAACAAACACTAATTCAAAGGGATACAGCCACCCTCTATGTTTATAGCAGCTTTATTTACAGTAGCCTGATCATGGACGCAGACCAAGTGTCCATCAGTAGATGAAAGGATAAAGAAGAAATAGTATGCGTATATAAAATGGAATATTCTTCATCCATAAGAGAGAATGAAGTCTTGCCATTTGCAACAACATGGATGGAGCTAGATAGTATAACGCCAAGTGAACTAAGTCAGTCAGAGAAAGACAAATACCATAGGATTTCACTCATATGTGGGATTTAAGAAAGAAAACAAACAAGCAAAGGGGAGAAAAAAGAGAGAGAAACCAAGAAACAGATTCTTAACTATAGAGAACAAACTGATGGTTACCAGAGGGGAGGTGGGTGTGGGGATGGGTTAAACAGGTGATGGGGATTAAAGAGGGCGCTTGAGATGAGCACTGGGTGATGTATGGAAGTGTTGAATCACTATATTGTACACCTGAAACTAATATTACACTGTATGTCAACTATAAAAAAATTTTTTTAAAGTAAATAAGACTTGGGGCGCCTGGTTGGCTCAGTCGTTTAAAGCATTTGACTCTTGGTTTTGGCTCAGGTCGTGATCTCAGGGTCATGGGATCCAGCCCCCTGTCAGACTCCGTGGCTCAGCCGGGAGTCTGCTTGTCCCTTTCTCTCTGCTCCTTCCTTGCCCCCACCACACCCCCCCAGCTCATGCTCTCCTCTCTCTCTCTCTTTCAAATAAATACAATCTTTAAAAAAATTCTTTTAAAAAATGTAAATAAGACAACCACTATTTCTTGCTATCTCTAGAATATATAGTTTTATAATACATAGTTTATAATAGAGAAGTATAATCTTCCTTTTTTTTTTTAAAGATTTTATTTATTTATTTGACAGAGAGCACAAGTAGGGGCAGCGGCAGAGCAAGAGGGGGAAGCAGACTTCCCTTTGATCAGGGAGCCCAACATGGGGCTCTATGCAGGCAGGGCTTGATCCAAGGACGCCTGGACCTCAATCCAAGCCAAAGGCAGACACTCAACCAACTGAGCCACCCAGGCACCCCTAATCTTTCTTTCTAATAAAGAAAAAAGATTTTAAAAAAGAAAAGGAATATAAGACAAGGTAGACAAGGAGAGAGAAGGTGAAAGAAGGAGTGTTTAAAAGGGAGTCAAGAGAGGGCGCCTGGGTGGCTTGGTTGGTTAAGCGTTTGACACTTAACCTCAGTTCAGGTCTTGATCTCCGGGTGGTAAGTTCAAGCCCCACATTAGGTGCCACGCCCAGCATGGAGTCAGGAGAAATGACCCCACACTTAATATCTCTGGATTTGTTACCTCACCTGCAAAACGAGAGGGTGAACAAGACTACATTCTAGAGAAATATTTACCTTGCATGTTACCAATAGTTGGCATGAAAGAAGCCTCATCATTTTTTTTTTTTTAAGATTTAATTTAAAAAAATTTTTTTAAGTTCATTTATTTAAGCAATCTCTACACCCAGCATGGGGCTTGAACTCACGACCCTGAGATCAAGAGTCACATGCACCCCCTACTGAGCCAGCCAGGCACCCCTAAGCTTCTGTTTTTTTTTTTGTTTTTTTAAATGATTTTTTATTATATTATGTTAGTCACCATACAGTACATCACCGGTTTCCGATGTAAGGCTCGATGATTCATTAGTTGTGTATAACACCCAGTGCACCATGCAATACGTGCCCTCCTTACTACCCATCACCGGTCTATCCCATTCCCCCACCCTCCTCCCCTCTGAAGTCCTCAGTTTGTTTCTCATAGTCCATAGTCTCTCATGTTTCATTCCCCCTTCTGATTACCCCCCCTTTCTTTATCCCTTTCTTCCCCTACCGATCATCCTAGTTCTTATGTTCCATAGATGAGAGAAATCATATGATAGTTGTCTTTCTCTGCTTGACTTATTTCACTTAGCATTATCTCCTCCAGTGCTGTCCATGTTGTAGCAAATGTTGAGAACTCGTTCTTTCTGATAGCTGAGTAATATTCCATTGTATATATGGACCACAACTTCTTAATCCAGTCATCTGTTGAAGGGCATCTCGGCTCCTTCCACGATTTAGCTATTGTAAGAAGCCTCATCATTTTAGGCTTGGGGATCACATCATTGATTAGTCTACAGAAAATTTGCTGTCTTTGTGCTTTAATTTACATTTTAAAACCCACATGTCCCATAAAGCAAATGCACAGAGTATAAGAACTATTAATAGAGGGGCGCCTGGGGGGCTCAGTCGTTGAGCGTCTGCCTTTGGCTCAGGTCATGATCCCGGCGTTCTGGGATCGAGCCCAGATCAGGCTCCCTGCTCAGAGGGAAGCCTGCTTCTCCCTCTCCCACTCCCCCTGCTTGTGTTCCCTCTCTCGCTGCCTCTCTCTCTGTCATATAAATAAATAAAATCTTTAAAAAAAAAAAAAAAAAAAGAACTATTAGTAGAGCTAAAGGTATGACCCTGTATGAGTGACAGCACTGATCATTTTCAAAAGACAGAAAGTGGTAAGGAAACAAATGGAATGCAAAATGGCCTGGCAGCATGCAGGATTCCAAGGGCAGCAACCAAGTCATTCAAAAAAGGCCTTGTCCCCTGCAGCTCTGGCTCCTTACCTTTCTTCAAAGACTTAGCCCCTGACTTTTCCTCCTCATTCCTTTGTATAAAACCCAAATTATGCAAACAATGGGTGCTAATCTGTGAGAGCAATTCCTCCATCTTCCCGAGAGCCATCCTTGATCACTGAACTTTGGCTGATCTGGCTAAAGTCCTAGGAAACATTTACCCCTCCTGCCCCAAGCCAGATGCTGTTAAGGGCCTTCCCGTGCCTGGCATTTTCAAATAAAAGGTTATGCCAACGGTGCCCTGGCTGATTTCTTTCCACCAACTATGTTGCAAAAATAAAGGGAGGGAAGTTGGAAGGGGTGGAGTGAGAGAGCTGTATCCACCCCTACAATAAGAAAAAGCACATAGATGCTGTCTAAAGCTGATAAATCAAGACCAGCTACATAAGCAAATTACTCGGAAATATGGAGATAAGTGATCAAACACCCAAGAGCAGAGAGTGACTGTACCCGAGGAGGGGGACTGTGATTTTTGTTAGAATCTTTTAAAATGCTCTAATTCATAAAATTAGATGAATGCGTTATTTGATGACAAGCAATTTTTAAAAGTCAAAACTTGTAATTTAAAGTAAAAAATTACAATTACATAATCAAGTGTGTCTACAAATTATTTCCAGTAAATGAGGCCAACAAATGGAGATGTAGGCTTTCTCGGTGACGTAAGGACTGGGAAGACAGCATGGTGAGCAGCTCCTGTGGCAGGCCTGGAGAAGGGAAAGCTGCTCATGTCCCAGCCTGAGTGCAAGAGGAGGCGGTGGGCCAGCGTGCACCCAGATCTGCTGCTCAGGCCTCCCAGGTTCTCTGACAAAGTCAGAGGAGTTTGCTAAATGGGATACCTGGGCTTTCTGGAAAAGCATCAAGCTCTCTCTTCTCCTTGGAAGACGAAGAGTTCTTTTTAAGTTTCCTGCTCTCTGTCTTGGTTTTGTGTGTCTGCTTGTTTCTGTGCAACTCTCTTTGCACCTGACTTTTTCTCTTTGATTCTCTTTCCCTTAATCTGTGTGTGTTCTGCTCCCTGAAGACTCCTTTTCCCTACAGTTTTATTTTTCTCTCTAATCTTAAATTCTTCTCACCATTCCTACCTTGTCTATCTTCTCATCCTGATTTTTCTCTAAGTCTTGGATGACTCTCATGTATTTTTGTCTCTTAATTTTCCATGTGGTTAGCTGAAATGACTTGAGTCTTTTGAATGCAACTTGCTCATCTGGAGAACTGGTTAATTTTCCACACTATACTGTATAATACTGGCTGAGCTATCTTTGAAGTTCTTGGGAGAAAATAATTTTAGAAGCTGTGATCTGCTTAATCAAATTGTAGACTATTGCCTTCATACGTAATTTGAATATTTTCTTCTCTTGAAATATATAACTTCAATTCCAGAAAACTTTTTCTAGAATGACAATAGGTAGTGACAACAATAGAATGAAACTAATTTTATAAGCAACTGGTCCTCTCAACAACTGAAAGAAAGGAGCCAATGAATTAAGGCTTTTTAGTCCTTAGTGAAATACTGTAATGAGATTCAAAAAATGAAGTTGGATTTCACATTATATTTTAATTTTTAAATTTCTCAAAATGAAACTATCTTTTGGCTGAAAAACATTAACTAGGAAGAAATATTTCTTTCTTCTTTTAAAACTGTAAGTCTAGAGGCTTTCAAATTTTCCAGTCATGTGCCATCAATGTACAAAATTGATCTTACAGGACTCATTGCTCAGGAATCGTGGATGTGTAAAGAATTATCGTTCTTTAAAGTCACCGACATTTGCTAATGAAAGTATCTGAATGATGCCACTGCTGCCCCCAGATGAATCCATCTTAACTGAAAACCTAAGGCTTAAACAAAGAGCATAGAGGGCTCTATGGCCTACCTGTAGTTATTACCAGGAAATTTAGATTTCATACAAACCTGCCTTTACTTTAAATGCAGTTTAGTTATTAGGAAAAAGCACACACCTCAAACTAAATATCCAATCCACATTTTTTCCTAACACAGAAGGAGGCCTCTCATAAGGGTTTTCCAGGCTTACCACTGAACAGTGGTCACGCCAGAAATAAACCCATGAGGCAAATTCAACAGCACAAAAAAACAGGAGTCCAAGGAGAGCAGGACTTAGCTTTTCCCCCACTGGCCTCCTTCTGGGACCCCCACCCACATTCCCCCATCTCCTAATTAGAGAGCTAATTAGGACTCCAGATTTAAATGCTAAATGGGGAGGGAGATGTGGTGCCAGGCCAGGATTCCTTTAACATCAAACACTCTCCTCCTTCATACTTCTCCCCTTAGTGCAGTGAGCTGTGGGAAGAGAGCTGGGCCAGCAGGGCTGATTGGCTGGAGGGCAGTGTTTACACTCAGTTGTCTGAGAGGGAAGTCTGTCTCACAAATTGCAAACTCTGAAAAGATAAAATTTAAAAACAACATGCCTGGGCTTTTAGTACTTTAAGGAAAAGAAACAAGTATCTTATAAGCTCAATTATTATTACCATGGTGACATGAGGGGACATGAGCAGATCTCAAGAACAGTTCCTGTTTCCAGCCAGGCAGCGTCTCAACGGTGCGGGGCGACTTCTTCGGTTACCATGGTAACCAAAATTAGAAGTGCTTTTGCAACACTAACAGAAACCATCTTTTGAAGCGCTTCTGTGAATCACATTGAATACTGATGATGCAAGCTTGAGTGATACATATTTTTCAAACATTAACACGCGCGCGCACACACACACACACACACACACCATTTTGCCATAAACAAATATTCCTTTTAGATTCCCCCTTGAAATCTTGACTTAACTTGGAATAGATTTTTCAGTCTGGTTTTGTTTGTTTCCCTTTTGGATTCCCGCGGTCTCAAGTGCAAACGCGATTTGTTTAATTTCCAAACTTGTCTGAATTGCACGAGTAAGAGCTTAGAATGTGGTTCATTTGCTCGCATTTTGAAACGGGATGAGGAATGGGGTGGGGGAGGGTGGATCTAACAGAGAGCCCTCTTGTCTACTAAACTCTGGAGGACGAAAACGGGGGGAGGGTGCATGGGGGTAGGGGGAGGAGAGGCAAGGAGGGGACGAAGAGGGAGGGAAGGAAGGGAAGAAAAAAGTGCAGACGACTGAATCGTTGCTGCCCTAAGAGCAACCTCTCCAACTGCCCAGATGTTGTCTCAGGCACGCAAAAGCTGACCACAAACGATATTTTAAAGACCCCGTTGCCATCCTTTCCTGGCCATCCTGGAACTCCTAATATTCCTGAAGGGCCCCCCGGGAAGAGGAGACGAGGTTCTTCCTTACTTGTGCAGTCTTCAAAAGAAGCACGATTCTTTAGGGAGCGTCGTGGTATGGGGTGTGCTGGGCCACAGCTGTTCGCTGTCACTGCCCTCACTGCCAGTCCCCAGCGCTCGGTACAAACTGTCCACACCTGGGCTCGCGCCCTGGGGCTCCGCTCCCGCGCCAGGTGTGCGCCGGGTGAGGCGCGAAGCCGTCCTCCCGGGCTGGGGTGCGGGCGCGCACCCCCACGCCGGGCCAGCACGGCGCCGGGTCGCGGGGACACACGCGCGCCCAGACCCAGGGGCTCCACACACCGCACAGGCACCGGCACCGGCACCCGCGCCTCCCGCTCCAAAGCCCCCTGCTCGCGCGCGCCGGGCGGCCCGAGAGGCCCCCCCCTCCCCGGAGCTCCTACCCTTCTCCTGACCCCAGCTCGCCCCCCGCCCCGCCCGCAGTCTTGTTTCCGTCTGCCCCTCGGCTCGCCGGGGTCAAGGGCGCCGCTCGCAGGCCCGCCCCCCCCCCCAGGTCAGCAACCTGGCGAAGGAGAGGCGGGCGCGTGGGGGGGCTGGCTGCGAGCCCCGCGGCCCTCGCTTACCTTCGTGGCGAGCCCGGCTCACTGGCTCGGCGGCGCGGGGCCAGAAGCTCCGGGCGGTTGGCGCTGGAGTGCGCGCGGCGCGGTGGGTGCGTGGGTTGCGGGCGCCGCGGCCGCGCGAGAGTGTTCCCGAGCTGTCAGGGACAGCCGACCTGACCCACAGCGGCCCCGGCAAACCCCGCCCGCTGGCCCCGGCCCGGGCTCTGCGGAGGGTACAGAGGCGCCCCGCAGCGTTTCCCGGAGGACCAATCGGGAGCGGGGGGCTGGCCCGGGGGAGGGGGCCGAGGGCTGGTCAGGCGCCGGGACGCGGGCCCGGACCTCGTAGGCCGGTTTCTATGGCAGCCAGGAAGGAGGGGCTGGAGGGAGGGGGGTGCGCGGCGCGGGGACACCCATCGCAGACACTGGAGGAGGGGGGTTTGGTCTTCTCGCAGAGAGAGTCCCTCCTACAGCGTGGATGGGAAGCGGCGACACGGCCAAAAGAGGGTTGGCACAGCTCTCGTTAACTCACGCCTCGTACTGAGCCGCTCGAGCCTCTTGATCAAAGGTTTCCGTGTCCTTGGGAGACCGCGACCCAATAATCTTCCCAACAGAACGGGGTTTTCAACAAAAAAACGTGACAGCTCCTTCGGGTGAGTGTGGCAGGGTTTAGGCTCTGCAGAAGTGCTAATGCCACTCTCTGCCTGGGTCCCTCGCAGACGTTAGGTCCGGGTCGTTTGGTACCACTAAGGAGTGACTCCTCAATCTCCTGTCTACTCCCCAGCTATAACCTTCCGGCTAGTGGTAGGTGCCAAATATTTTTACAGTTTACAAACAGGGAAGCCAAGTCACTGAATTGAGTGTTGAACAGGGAATGAGAGTCGCAGAATAGTAAACGCATAGAGGTTATTTACTGAAGTTCAGGTCCTTCATTTTACAGAGGAGGAAAGTGAAGTCAGAGAAGTCAGTTAACAAGGGTCACACAGCTTGGTTCATGGCAAAGCCAAGAGCAGGCACCGTAAGTCACACTCTTTCCACCTCTTCATGCTCTTGTATTCTGTATTCCTGATTGCCAGGGTAATATTTACAAAAGCAAAAGTGCTAAGGAGACAAATAACTTCAGTTTAAAATCCATTTATGGTAGAAATTAGGGAAGCCAAAGATTCATTGTTATTTGCCAAGCACTATTACAAACACTTTCACAAGAGCAACTGATTAAATCCTCAGAATAACCTTATAAATTAGGTATTCTATTGTTACCATCCCTGTTTTGACAGATGAGGAAACTGAGGCCCAGAAATGTTACTTGACTGCTCAAGATCACACAGCTGTCCAGTGCTGGTGCTGAGATCAAACCCAGGCAGTCCGACTCCAGAGTCAGCACTCTTCTTCCTTACTCTGCTGCCTCTTTGTATGATTAAGGGGGCCAGGAACAACAGGAACAGCAAGAAGTAAAACCCTGGACAGCTCCAGGGACTGGTCATTGAGATTGGCAAGCAACCCAAAACAACCTGGAATGATTGCTTCCTTGGTTGATGAGAGTGGTTATCTCCTTGTGTGGGATAAAAGTTCTCTGTGAGAAGGGTTTGTCTTTAGAGGAAGGCCCTTTCCTAAAAAGACAAAAGGTTTTTTTTTTCTTTTAAGAGCAATCTTTAAAATAGTACATGCCATCAGTTTATTTTTTTAAGATTTTATTCTTAAGTAATCTCTACACCCAAAGCGGGGCTCAAACACACAACCCAGAGATCAAGCGTCACATGCTCCACAGAGATGGAGCATTACTGAGCCAGGCAGGTGCCCCTGTTTTCTTTCTAAAGCAGTAAAGTATAGGGTAAGACTTTACATGTTTAAAAATATAAAATGCTCCTTGAATCCTGTAACATGGCGATACACAGGATAGGAGATCATACGGAAACTGCCTAGAAGCCAAAAGCTTCTAACCTAACACAGACTCTCCCATAGACCCTCTCATCATGCCCGCATAGAGCACCATAGATCCTAGATTCTAGTGGCTTGGATGGTGATTGAAGACTTTAGGCTATCACAGAAAAGGAAAACTTCAGCATCAGAGACCGCTTTCAAAGTCCATAAACCAGATTCCATTCCAGGAGTCCCCTGTACCACTATTTCTCTCGCAGCCACCCTGCTAGGGCCGATTCCCTTTCAAATCAGAACCTTTCCTTCATGCTTTCCCTTCCCTTGGACGTCCTGGGATCCCCAGCTGTATAGGCCATTCCATAGGTTGATTACAATGTAGCAGTATATAGAAGTTAGAAATTCTTGTTTTGAATAGTATGGGGAAGTATTTTCAACATATTAAGTGAAAGCAAAAGTTACAAAGCAGAATAATACAAATTTGTGATATGTTTGAGTAGAAGGAAATACACTAGATATTAGTAATGTTTTTTGTTACCTGGTGGAATCACAGGTGATTTAAATGATCTTATTAATAGTTTCCAGCATTTTTTTCTTTTTTCTACAATGGGCATATGTGTCAGAAAAATATTTTTCAAAAGAATTGATGGAAACAGTCAGACCTAGTCAATGTAGGTAGTCTCAGTTTTCTAACCCCTGCTCCATTGTGTTGGCAGAAAATAAGTCAAATACGTTCCTAGGAACAGTCCTGCATGATTTTAACACAGGAGGTACTGTTGTATGCTTTGAGAAACACTGGCAATGGCTCAAAGTTTAGACTTTTGAGACACAAAGTTACACCTTGCCTCCTAGTTCGGCTTCAAGCATCTTTTTTTTTTTTTTTTAAGATTTTATTTATTTATTCGACAGAGATAGAGACAGCCAGCGAGAGAGGGAACACAAGCAGGGGGAGTAGGAGAGGAAGAAGCAGGCTCATAGCGGAGGAGCCTGATGTGGGGCTTGATCCCATAACGCCGGGATCACACCCTGAGCCAAAGGCAGATGCTTAACTGCTGTGCCACCCAGGCACCCCTGCTTCAAGCATCTTCTAACCTCAGGTTCTTCATCTGTACTCTGGGAATTGTGAGAATTAATTAGATAAAGTTTCTGGCAAACAGTTAAATTACTCTGCCTTAACCTGGAGTCCATGGGCTTGGGGGCAGTTAGTAAGAGGAGCCACCTGAAAATGTGTTAAAGGATACTTTTATCACAACCTTTAAGAAGGTGGGGCCACAAACGAGTCAGTACTTCCTCTATTAAGTGCTTAATAATAATAGCTATTATTACTATTTCGAGTTCTGAGGGATTGTTCCACGTTCGGTATTATTCTGGGGCATATAGGGACATTCTATTCATTTTGTGGACATTGTTACTGGTACACTGCGCCCCTACCGAATGTGAACCTGGACTAGGTTTTTCCGACCCCCATGCTCCTTCCTCCCTTCCTCCCATAGGGATATCGGACAAATCTTGGGAGAGGAGGCAGAGAAAAATCTTTAAGACTGCATAGTACTGCACGGTTGGGTCTGCAGCTCAAAAGGCATATCTTCTTCCAGAAAAATTTGTCTTCTTTATCCTGCTTAGGATCTGTGTGCTACCTAAATCTGATCGTTCCTGTCTTTCAACAATTCAGAAAAATTCTCCATCTCTTTGACTATGACCCCGACCTCATGGTTTAATCTTTCTTTCAGAAATTCTGGTTGGATATTATGTATAAGTTATGTATGTCTCATTCTAGTTCATGTCTTTTTTCATGTTTTCCAGATTTTTACCTTCTGTTTAACTGCTTTTATATTCTGGTAATTTCTTCTGATTGAAGTTATATTTCACTAATTCTCTCTTGAGCTGTAATTAATTAGCTGTTTAAACTGATTCCTGGCTTTATAAACCTCGACAGTACAAATACAATGAAATCAAGAGGTGAAAGTATGAGAATGCCAATTTCATCCTTTCACAGCAGGGGGTCAACTGACAGTTCAAAATTGAATCACAATTAGTATTTCTTAACATCTTTTGTCCTTCACTTTATAAGAATCTTTTAAGAACTAATATTTCTTGTAGTAAAGAAAGATTTATCTGCGCTTTACCATTTCATTCTGCTTATTTGTTAAATTCAAGCAAAAATTAAACTGAATACTAGTATTCCTTCCGTAGTATCTCCCAGCTGTATCTAATAGATAACTATTATTTCACAGGACAGTTTCTGTCCTAATATAGGCAGTCTACCAGACCGCAAAACCACAGCTAATGATCAGCTAGTCTCTTAAGTGAATTCATATATTGGCATTTACTTCTCAGCAGATATTAGCTAACATTTTGTGTCTAAAGTATATTTGGGTTACTCAGAAGAAGCATAACTATTCCTAGTCAATTATTCTGGTTTTTTGTTTTTTTTCAAAGATTTTATTTTATTTGGCAGAGAGAGAGAGAGCACAAGCAGCAGGGGGAGCGGCAGATGGAGAGGGAGAAGCAGGCTCCCTGCTGAGCAGGGAGCCGAATGTGGGGCTCCCTCCCAGGACCCCAGGATCATGACCTTAGCCACCCAGGCATCCTGATTTTTTGGCATTTAATTTCTTATTATTCTCTAACATTTCTTGTTTTTGTGGCATTTTCATTTTAGAAACAGAAAAGCAATTATTTACTGAGAGTAAGCAGAATGTTCTTGCTTGAGATTAAAAAATCTAAGACAGCTGCCTTAGCCCAGTCCATTACTTGAATGAAACATGAACAATAGGGGGGCGCCTGGGTGGCACAGCGGTTAAGTGTCTGCCTTCGGCTCAGGGCGTGATCCTGGCATTATGGGATCGAGCCCCACATCGGGCTCTTCCGCTATGAGCCTGCTTCTTCCTCTCCCACTCCCCCTGCTTGTGTTCCCTCTCTCGCTGGCTGTCTCTGTCTCTGTTGAATAAATAAATAAAATCTTTAAAAAAAAAAAAAAAGAAACATGAACAATAGGTAACAAGATATTTTTAGAGTAACACCTGGCTACACTATAAAAAAGAGACCATCAGAAAGGTCCACTCCATTGGCTACTCGTCTGTGCTTCCTTGAAGTGCCCTATGCCCGTTGTTCCCCAATTGACCCTGGTTCCAGGAGTAAGGGTGTTCATATTAGCTGGGAACTTGTTAGACATGCCATTTTGGGGGCCCTAATCCAGACCAGTTGAATCAGCAACTCAGAGTGTGGGGGTCTAGCAACGTGTATTTTTTAACAAGATTCTGATGCACACTAAGTTGGAGAACCATTGCCAAGAAGGTGTCATCTCAGGGCAAAGAGATGGCAAGGAGACATCAAAAGACAATTTGCTGCATGTACTTTGCCAGCTTTTCTGATCTCCTGTTCCCTGCACCCCAAACCTCACCAAGGGCTGACGTGGATTCCAAAAAGAAAATGGATGTGCAATCCAGTGTTGTCAACCACAAAGAGACCTCATACAAAGGTTAACTGTATTTCAGTGATCAAGACTGTAGTCGGTGGAGTCAAGTTCCCTGGTTTCAAATACTGGCTCCATCCTTTACCAGCGGTTCCTCATCTCCTCCATCCTTTACTTTCCCCCATTTATATTTACCTCAGGAGGTCACTGAGATGATTAAATACTAAATGTTCAGCATAGGATACGTGATTCATAAATGATGCTATTATGTCATGAGATTTTTCAATCCGAGGCTGTATTTTGGTTACAATGCCCATCAAGGTGGGCATTGCTTCAGGTGAATAATTATGTGATATTAGGTTTTAGGAAAGGTGAGAAGAAAAAAATATTGAATTCACAGGCTGCCTTCCTACCTACCATGTCGACAGGATTAATGAAGTAATGTTTATACAACACAGAGAAGTTTTAAGATATCCCCATAAGGTCAGGATACATTTATAATGACAGCCCCTGTTTTTACATTTTAAAGCAGTACACTTCTAGGCCTCCAACTACAAAGGATCCTATCAGTTGGTGGTGGTGGTGGTGAGGGTTTCTTAAATTCCTGCTGCTTCTCATTTAAATCTTTTATGACAGCAGGCGTCTGGGTGGCTCAGTCGGTTAGGCGTCTGCCTTTGGCTCAGGTCCTGATCCCAGGTCCTGGAATTGAGTCCCGTGGCGGGCTCCTTGCTCACCGGGGAGCCTGCTTCTCCCTCTGCCTGCCACTCCTCCTGCTTGTGCGCGTGCACCCACTCATTCTTTCTCTCAAAAAAATAAAATCTTAAAAAGAATAAATCTTTTATGACAAATTGTGTAAGAGCCGTAGCACACCTCAGCACATTATTTCTGAGAAAGATTGAGCTTAGGTTCCCCCTCTCCTAATGTAACTAACACGGAGTTAACCTAATGAATGCAAAGCTATTAATAAGTTTTCTCCAACAGAATCAGGCTAAACTTTTAAGGTCAGGCATTTCCTTTTAATTTTGCATGGCATAGTTATAAAACATTATTTCCATGTGAACACATTAATGACCATTTATCTGATCATGGGTTTAAAACAACCCATGTTAAATTGAAGATGTACATTAAAACGGACTTAATTTTCTGGTGTAGACTTTATCTGCGTTTAGGCCTCAGTACTGTTGGCTTATTCCAGTTATAGTCTAGACCCCTTCCAGTCTCGAAATCTTTAATTTCAAGTTGAATGTAGCAGAAACAGAAGCATTTGTTTCCACAAAAATATTCCCACTTTCAATAGTGTATGAGGATGGCAGCCTTTTTTTATTTTTTTAATATTTTATTTGACGGTGGGGGGGAGCACTACAAGCAGGGGGAGTGGCAGAAGGCGAGGGAGAAGCAAGGTTTCCTCTGAGCAGGGAGCCTGATGCAGGACTCAATCCCAGGACCCTGGGATCAGGACCTGAGCGGAAGGCAGATGCTTAACCGACTGAGCCACCCAGGTGCCCTGGATGGCAGCCTTTTTAAACTAGAAAGGCTCTAAGAGCCTTCTGTTTTCGTACACATTCAAAAGACTTCTGGGTTTTAAATGTATTCCTATTAGGGTTCCGTTTAGTTCTCCTTTGAATCAGATTGTAGGTGTGGTATAATAAAAGAAATATATATTCAGTCTTTTCCCTGGTTTTTGGCACAGAGCTCTTAAAATCCTTGAATTTCCTGAGTGACATCTTTTGTGATAAACTTTTTGCCCATACCTGAGTTTATGCTAATGAGGTGATCTTGGCACTGGTCACCAGAGGAAACAACCACATGATTTGAGGGCTAGGACGATCAGCCACACCCCAAAATATCCAGGGAAGGGGGGGCTGGAGAGTGAGTTCAATCATCGATGGCCAATGATGTAATCAATCACATCTAGGTAATGACATCTTTAGTAAACAAGGTTAAGGGCTTGAGACCTTCCAGGTTGGTGAACACATCCATGTGCAGGGAGAGTAGAGCATCAAGAGGCCATGGAAGCTCTGCCCACCTCCCCCCACTCCCTTTGTCCTGGACATCTCTTCCACTTGGCTGGTCCTAGGTGGTTTCTTTTCTTTTTTCTTTTTTAAGGGATTTTAAAGTAATCTCTACACCTAACCTGGAGCTAGAACTTACAACCCAGAGATCAAGAGTTGCATGCTCTACCGACCGAGGCAGCCAGACATCCCTGGGTTGCACCCTTTATAATAAAACTGTACTCATAAATGCAGTGCTCTCATCTCCAAGTTGTTTCAGTGTATTGAACCTGACAAGGGTAGGAACCCCTCAACTGTAGTTGGCAGGGCAGAAGTACAGGTATCCTGGATGCCTCATTTTTGGCTACTGTCTTGTGGTATTGATCACTTAACTTATGGAGCCTATGCTAATGCTGGCTGGTGTCAGAAGTGACGGGGACACCCAGGTGGTGTTGGGAGTTTAGAAGTACTGCTGTTTGAACAGTGGAGTAGGGGAGACAGAGGAGGCTCTATCATTCTGCAGTGCACTTGGGATTCCAGTGATGACCAGTGGCTGGCACTCTAAGGCCCAGCTACCTCTGTAGACCTAAAAACCCCACTAGGAGTAAAATGGGAGGAATAAAATATTCACTTCGGTACTTAAATATACATCCTGGTTTTTCATAGTTGTCTTATTATATGTAATAAAATGTTTTGCAAACTACAAAGTGCTATTCAACATAAGGTTTATCACCAGTGGGTAGCTTTACTCTACTGCAATCAAATTAGTAGCATTCAGGGTACATTGATACAGCCTTTGTACCTTTTGGGGAAAGTAAAATAAACTATACCTGGCCCTCAGGCCTGTTTTGAAAGGGCTTGCCAAATTTGAAAACTCAAACGTTAATTTTAACACCTTGTTGTGCCTTTGTCCCTGATCTCTACCTTGTGGTCAGAGGTCTTGAAAGATTGTTTAAAAATAAACCCCACTTCATACCTTGGCTTAAAGGGCACATCGTGAGTTATTTTCAGCATTCAAAATTCACTAGATACTAACTAGTAATTTACATACTTGAAAACAGGGTCAGGTTGTTCTTTTAAAACTACAACTAACTTAGGAACATGAACATCTTGTGGCAAACTGAAAATTCCACGTAATATAATTTATCATCAGTATTTTGACTTCAAAGAAAGAAAAAATATATATATGTAAGCTTTGTAGTAAGTACCCAACAGCCAAGCAGGACAGAAATGTGCATGTTTTTTTGCATACAATTTTTTGATCTTAAAAACTCAACTTCCTATTCCTGTTCTAAATCCTTGACTTCTCCAGTGCGTGGGAAGCCATTCTCTTTCAAATAGTTCATAAATGTGATACCATTTAATATTAGGATTACCAAATGAGGATAAGCTGAATTGATCTTTTTTTTTTTTTAAGATTTTATTTATGTATTTATTTGACGGGGAGAGAGAGAGAGAGAGCGCACAAGCAGGGGGAGCAGCAGGCAGAGGGAGAAGCAGGCTCTCCACTGAGCAAGAAGCCCAATGTGGGGCTCGATCCCAGAACCCTGGGATCATGACCTGAGCCGAGGGCAGACACCTAATGAATGAACTACCCAGGCTCCCTGAATTGATCTTTTAAATTTTAACATACTAGTGGTTGAGTGGAGAAAGTATATTAAAAATAGGCTCTATTTAAAAAATTCCATTGGCTGTTGTGCCCTACCATGGAAGAACTGCAAATACCAACCTCTTCCTTCTTCCATTCTTTTGAACTGATTTTTGGGATTGGAGGTGCCTACTGAGAAATGTAGATCTTAATGTATCAGTCATGTTACTAAAAATAAGAAAAGATCTCTGACCACAAACCAACTTCTACACTAGTAATCAAAAAGAAAAAAAAAAGAGTCATGAACACATAATTTTAAATTTTACTTTAAAAATGTAAATATCTCCCAATATTTAACAGGTAAAGAAAATAGCATATTGGTTTATTTTATGTGGATGTTATATTTTATTTTCCAAGTAATACTGATTAAAAATATTTACACACCTACTTTTAAGTCCACAGTTTAGCACTCTTATTTGTATGGCTTTAAAAGTTATAGCACAGCTCTTTACATTAAGGATCGGGGAAAAGATTCATTCAAAACAAAGCCTGATATATTATATACATGTTTTTTTCTGTACTTTATTTTAAATACATTAATTTTTAAATGATGCCCATCTTTTTTTCATCTGGTGGTAAAATACTAGTGCAACTTTTTATCAAAAAAAAAAAAAAAAGTTTACCACAGATATAAATCAATTTTCCCAGTTGGAAATGGCCCTTCAGTTGCCATTAAATGAAATTTCTCAACCTAAGTTACCAAGAAAAAGAATTGGTAGTTGCCATTATAAGCAAAAACATAAAATTTCTACAGCATCGCCTACATTGCTCCTTACAACACAAACTCTGAAAGAACCAGACACACTTTATAGAAGTTCAGTTGGTTTTGAAAAGGCACATGGGTGTGGTTGGGTTTTTTTGTTTTTTACATTCTAGAAATTTTGCCACCACCACTCTGTTTCTGTTGCAGAGATGACATCTGTGACAATCAGTATAGACAAGAAGGTTGTTCAAACTAAAGAAAGCCGGAAGCCAAAATTTAACTGCACAGTAACAATGTACTTTTCTTCATGCAGCCTTGTGTTTCCTATATATTCAATTTTCTAACATGCATTAGAATACATAAATTTGTATTCTAATGATTTTACGTTTGATTTTACAACATGGAAAAAATCTGAGAAAGGATGTGACCTGGGAAAGAGAGAAGGGAGAACCCTCATCACAATGAAAATAGATACATTCGTACCCAACTATATAATAAGAATATAATCCATTTAAGTTTCCAGAAATAATACTTCTCAAAGCTCCCCATTCACTTATGGGCAAGATCCCTCCTCTGTGGCATTAAGTGGGGGGAAATCAGTTTGTTTCAACAGAAACAGTTCAGCACAACATGAAAAACTTCAACTTTGGTCCACTTGTCTCTTGGTTTAAGGACAGTCACACTGCCCATCATCAGTTCAAAAATCCAACACATAAATTTAAAAATATATTCATTTGTTATTTCATTCTAAAACAGGCATAGGTGTTCTGTTCTCATTCCCTGCCCTTTCAGCTTGGGAATCCACTGTTGATTTGGTCTCTAAACCATCAGCATCTTCGTGATCTTCCCTGGCGGCCTCAGCAGCATCTGCTTGGGTGGGCTCTCTCTCCTCCTGGTTCATGATTTCAGGGGCCACTTGTTCCAAGTCGGCTTCTAGAAGTTCAGTCTGTACTTCCACTGGCATCTGATTTACCCGTTCGACGTGCAGCTCCTCCACATGTACTTCAGTACCTTCTTCAGTCTGAATTCGACCCACTTCTAGGTAACTCACCTGGACCTGCTCTGGAAGCTCACTCATATGTGAATCATGCACTTGGCTGTCCTGGAGCAGATCTGGATGGACCTGCTCCACTGTCACTTGTGCTGAATCCACCTGAACCTGAAGCAATGGTAACACATGCACCTTCCCAACTTGTTCTATAATAGTCATTGATGTCACAGGTTCCGTCTGCACACGCGTTTCTACCGAAAGAACTTCTTCAGTTACTAGACGCTCTGAAATATTGTGAGTATCACTGAGATGCCTCCTTAATTCATTTCCTTGCATAAACCACAAGTCACATAAAGTACAATGGTTGGGTTTATCTCCAGTGTGTATCACCAAATGATCTTTGAACTGGTCCCAGCTGTTAAACACACTGTTACAGACCTGAAATAAGCAAATATATGGTTTTAATACTACTAATATTTAAACTGAGGAAAATATGAACGCATTTATTCTCTGTAAGGAAAAATTTGAATTTTTCTGAAAAATGTTACATGATATTTATAATGTGGTCTAAGATTTCATAATTCTTTATTTGATCTTTTAGCTGATGTAGCTAACAACTTAAATACATTTTGGGAAACATTTTAACACTGCCTTCATTGCTTATGTCATATAAATTCAAAAAATATAAAGTACCAATATTATAATTTCTTCCATAATATTAACATTTAGAACTACATTATTTGTGTTATATATACACTAATCATGGAAGAAGAGCTGATCACAGCTAGTCAGCCCCCCCATTGCATCACTCCCGAATTCTAATAATTGCTCAACAGTTAAGAATAACCACAATTTCAGATTATCTATTATTTAGGATGTAATTTTTTTTTTAAAGATTTTATTTGAGAGAGAGAGAGCATGAGCAGGGGGAGGGACAGAGGGAGAAGCAGACACCCGGCTGAGCAGGGAGCCCAACATGGGGCTCGATCCCAGGACCGCGGGATCATGATCCGAGCCGAAGACAGATGCTCAACCGACTGAGCCACCCAGGCACCCCTATTTAGGATGTAATTTTATTGACATTGGCGTCATCTAGGGTTAAGTAAAAAAACATCCTATTCTAATCTTCCTTCTAAAATCAAGACAGTGATGTTCTTTACTCTCAGTCTTTCCAAACTATCAGCTCTATACTTTTACTCTATACTCTGCTACCCTTCAGACTACTCCTTTGCTAAGGACAGAATACACTCACACATACCTGACATTCATAAAGCTTCTTTCTTCCCTTTTTTGCCCCTACTCCAGTTTGGCACGCAGTCAGGTGACATTTGAGGGTGCTATTTCTAGCAAATCGCTCATGACAGTTTGGACATTCAAAAGGTTTTTCACCTATTACAATAGAAAAAAATTATATTGACAAATGAAGAAAAACAGAAAAAGCAAATAAAGTTTTTCTTTTTGGTTAATTCTAATAGCACCTTCTTGAAAGGAAGATCTGAATTTATAATTCAGATGTTTCTACCATATCCAAAAGACTCTTCTAGAGGTGGAAATATTAAGTTTTCAGTGATTATTTTAATTGTGTTTGTGCTTTGAGGAAGAAATAAAATATGGATCTGAGTTCTGTGTCATGTTTTCACATTTCTTAAAAAGTTGTGTATTTTCTCTTAGGTAAAAATCAAAATCAATCTCTATTTTTGGGAAATGCATCACCATCCACTCCACAAGCATTTTTTGAGCATTTACTATGTGCCTGACCGTGTGCTAGGTGATGAAGAGAAATAAACTGTCCTTCTTTTTAAAAACTCTATCACAGGCCAGAGTATTTAAGGTGAAATACACAGAAACGAGCACCTGAAATGTACCACAGAAGGCCTGTTTCAGAAAAAAGGGCAATGGAAAATGTACTGCAGCAGCACCAAAGGAGGAGAGTATTCTGCTTGGAATGGAGTAAGAGAAGGAAAGAGGGAAAGTTTATTCTAGACAGAGGCACAGAAGTATAAAACAACATGGTGGGTGAGGAGTAAGGAGGGAAGGTATCAGTAATGACTGCCAGATCTCTGGCTTAGAATGCCACCCAGAATAAAGAACACAGAAATCCCAGTAGGTTTGGAGTGCAGTGTATTAGGAAAGATTATAAATTTAGTTTTCTATCCGTTGATTTGAAGGTACTCAAAGTGGAAAAGTCTGGTAAACAGCTTTATGGACTAATCTGAAGCCAAATAGAGAGCGGACTGATAAACAGATTAGGAGTTACTTTAGGTGGCAATAAAAACCTCTGATGTGGTTAAAACTCTAAGTATGTTATGTGATAACAGAATCAAGGACAGAACTCAACGAAACACAGTTAAAACACCAGGTAAATGAGGCAGCAAAGACAAGAGAATCAGAATAGTCAGAAGCAGAAGAGAGAACACTGAGGGAAATTAAGAAATTTCAGGAAGATGAGGGCAATAAACCGTGCCAAACTGAAGAGATGTGAGGTAGGACAACAACAGGGACTATACTAACTCTAGTGAGAACAGTGTGGGTGATATGGTGGTGGGGTTAGAAGCCAGACTATGGTGGGATGAGAGGCAAATCAATGAAAACAGTACAGAAATTCTTCCAAATAGGCCTGGAAGTAAAGAAAATGGAAAGGTTTTGACAGATGACACATATGTCAGCTGCTGTGGTGGGGTGCGGGCAGGGTCTTGAGTACTGGACTGAAGGTCTAGAATAGCAATTTGGCAAAGAAAGATATAAATCAGACATCAAAAGGCCTAATTTAAGGTCTAATATGAATTTTTTCCAACAGTCCTCAGCAGGGAGTAGAGGCAGGATTTTTAAAAAGGTTTCTTAGAGCAAGTGCAGTTCAAAAGCCAAGGGACTATGCTTAGCATGAAAGAAAAAGTGATTCAAGTTGTACACAAGGAGGACAAGATAAGACAGAGAAGTCAGAAATGGGGCAATAAGCTAGGTGGAGAAGGATATGGAAGGACTGGCAGGCTGAGGGAGAGTCAGAATAAGGGAAGGAGAGGGAGGATTCAAGGGAGACCATGATGCTTGCAGAGAAAAGGCGCCAGAGAACAGGCCTCAGTGATGAGGTCCTAGTTGGCACCTCCATACTAGTTAAGTAACTTTGAGTTGTGTTTTTTTCCCTGACAAAAAAGTTTATTTTTTATATAATGTTATAAGATGAAAAAATTAGATCTTATGATCTAGAATTAGTGTTGGTACAAAAACTCCTTTTCAACTCCTCAAATATTGAGAGATACTCCTAAATAAAAAGGTTTTGTGGTTTTAGTAGTGCATAATTTTTCACTATAAATATAAATTGGTATAGCTTCTTTAAATGGTAATTTCATGACATACACCAAGATTTAAAATGTACATATTCTTTGACTTGGCAATTCTGTTCTTGAACACATACACAAAGATACATGCACAAGTATGATTATTACAGCACAGTCTGTAATGTAAAAGACTAGCAACAACCTAAATGTGTATCGATATAGGTAAATTACGGCATACCCATACACCGAAACACGATGCAGCCACAGTGGAAAAAAAAAACTAACAAACACGTACAGATTCTTGAATTTTCATGTATTTAAAGAGTTTAAGAGAAATGGCATGACACTGTACTGCATGCCTCTTGTTTTTTTCTTCCAAAACCATGGTGACTCAAAAATGCTAAGAACAGACAGGGAAGGATAAATAAGAAAATGATAGCAATAGATGCTTCTGGAGAGATCTACTGAATCTCTCTACTGATCACTGCATGTCATTTCAGCTTTTATGTCATTTGAGCTTTGCTATTTAAAAAATTAGCTTAGTAAGTTCAGTAAAATCTAGAAATAGAAACAGATTAATTCTATTTTAGATGTGTAGAAGGCATACTCTTCAAAGTGCTTTTACCGTTTTTTCTTATTTGTCACAACCCTGTAAAGCAGGTTACCATTACCCACATTTACACAGATGAGGAAAGAGGCCCAAAGATAAAGTGACCAATCAATTTCATCACACTGGCAAATGTCAAAACTGGAGCTGGAATCTAATTCGGATTTCCAGACCCACATTCTTTCTATAATTTCACACCACCTCTCTGGGAAACAAGGTAACATCTGAAGACATGGTTAAAGATCACCTTCAGTTCTCCCTCATACTAGGTGTGCCACAGGTAAACCTGTTAATATGTCTGATATCTCCTCCCACCCCTAAAGTGCTCACCCTTCTATATTTTTCTAAGTTAATAATTAACCTCCAATCGTGTAGGCACCCAAACCAGAAAGCTGGGATTTACTCCCATATTTCACTGGTCACCAAAGCCTGTTGATTCTGCCTACTTAAAGTTATTCACATCTCTAACCCTCTTCCACTATCACTGCCTTTACTCAACTCTTCATTCTTGCTTATACTGTTCCAGCAGCTTCGTCATTAGACCTCAGAGGTTTCATCCCACTCCAATCTACCCTGCCAGTCATCACTCTAAAACATAAATCTGATCCTGGTTTAAACTTCTTTAGATGACTTGGTCTTTCAAGATAAAATCCAAATTCACAGGATTTACGAAAATAACTACATGATCTGGGGTTCATCTTCCATCACTTTCTCTCCCTTGCCCTTGTCCATGATGCCTAAGTGCGTGCCACTTGGTCAGCCCTTCCTAACTCTTCCAACTACATCTCCTGTCACTCCTCTATTTGGACCCAATCCAGCAGCCATAATAACCTACCAGCAGTACTCCAAACATGCTGCTATCTCTCTTTCCTCTGTGCCTGCGTATGCTTCATTTCTTGTGCCTGGAATGCCCATCTCCAGGCTAACTCCTTCTCCTTTGGGAGGCACTGCAGGGTGAATGCTCCAGGAAACCATCCCTGTCTCTTCCATCATAAACAAGCGGCCCAAGCAGGCATTCCCATAAGACAAGACTGTGTGCTGACTTCTACCAGCCCTGAACCCGTCACATGTGACTATGCCTTCTTGTCTCCCCCAATGTAACAATAAGCTCCCTGAAGGCAGGGACTCTAACATTTATCTCCATGACCTAGCAGGTTGGCATTACTGTTACTATTTTCCAAATGGAAACAAAATAATTCAGAGGACAAATAACAATCAAAATTTTGCACATCAAGCCATAGATTATAGTGCATGCTTTAAGAACACTGAGGAAACCAAACCACTAACAATAAAATAAACAATAAAAGTATGCAAAATATGAAACTGAGGGGGATTTATGTATATTTCGAAGACAGGAAACAGGAACGGGATCGTTTCCTTATCTTTACACTGAGTTTGTTATAAGCAAAAAATGATCCATCCTTTATTAACATAAGCATAATTTAAAGCTGTTTACTTATGCTCCTCTTGAATTCACCAAGTCACTGATCACATCTGCAACTATCTTGTTACTAATTACTAGTATAGTTAATTGAGGTATGCCAACAAAAGTTCAGCTCGCTTTATGTGTTAAACTATTTTCCCAATGGACATCTAGTTCTATAATTTCTAACTACTTAATTAAGTTATCTCACATAATTATAAAGACATACAACATAATATACTTTAGCTCTATATTCTGTTTAATCCAAAAAACAAAGGTTAGGATGTGGAAAGCACATCTTAAAACTTCTAAAATAGTCTGTGTTCCTGTTTTTCAACAGGTAAGTCACCAGGTAACGTTTTGGATAAAAGAGACAACTGCTTCTACTTTTACATCGCTCGAAAATAAAAGTGACTGATTATCTGCTAGGATACTGGAAACCCTTTATCAAAGCATACTAGTTACTAAGTAACATTTATTTACTAATTTAATGTGCTGCTTGTATAGCAAGCGCTTTGCAAAGCTAATCTACATTAAAACAGATGAATAGTTAAGGACCAAAAAATATTCCTATAGGCAGTTTCTAAATATACAATAGGTATATTCCTACATGTTTGAAAATCAGAAAGCATTTTCCCAAAAGATTTCATAAACGCCTATTAATTACCCAAACTAGTACCCTAAAGCTTTTTAAATCTATACGGAGACTTAATTAAGCACGAGATTCTCTTTCATGTAACCACTAAATATTGATATCAAGCATTTATTTAGTCCCTGAGTTTTGATACCAAGCATTTAAAAGTGAGGGTTACCACATTTATCTGAATCCACCCATTTCCTCAATTTCAAGCAGTATGCAGCAAGCAACTCAGGACAGCACGGGATCTATGAAAAAATTTCTTCGAAATTCTCCAAACTCCAGCAGAGAAAGACTGAATAGTATGGAATACCTATGTTGTATTCACTGTATTAAACAGTCTAAACAGCTTTAGCCACCACACAGAAGAACCTAGGAACAAGTGTCTAGAGTCTGACACTTAGCACACCATACCCACTGCTCTCCCCACACACAAGATTCAAGTCACAGGTGGTAGCTCGTGTGTGTGACACAGGAGACTTAGCAAAAGAATGCTTGGGAAGTGGAAGGACAGGGAATCTGACAAAGGGAAAAACAGGCATAGGGGATGGATGCAGAAATCTAACGACCAGAGGCCCAAAGTGAGACTCCCTGGGATCGCTCCTGCATGCCTGAGAGGGCTCCCAGGAGGAGGGCAGTAAAAGACTTTACCTTTCTCATCTCCTGGCTGTCCATCAGTCCTGACACTGTGTGCTCTTGGGAGAGGTGTGGGAAGATGAATATATACTGCCCACCTAGCTACCAGATCAAAACAGGTGACATGTATGCAAAGTTACAAACATGCCAGGGATTGTTTGCAAATGTACTTATCTACGTAATGTATAAATGACAGGAAACGTAAAAATACTAATAGTGAAGTTTCCCTATAATTAGGATTTCATAATTTATGATCCTTAGTCAATAATCACAAAGTGTGTTTTGTGTATTTCTTTTAAAAACAAAAACTGGCAAGGTGTAAGAGTAACTACTTTCAAACTTGATATGATTTTGCTTTTAAAGTATCAATATTTCAACAAACTAGGATCATGAGAACAATGTGAGCTCAGCCTGCATATGAGAAAATACAGGAGATGGCTTCTGTGGTACTAATTAAAAAGAAAGGATTAGATACCCAGACTTACAGTCAATGTGGAAAAATACACTTTTAACATAAAGGATTTGCTAATTACCTGTATGTTTTCGAAGATGCTCTTTAAAATGTCCAAAGTGGTCAAACTGTTTCTCACAGTATTGACATATGTGAATTTTTTTCCCAGTTCTTTGCTTCTTACTGACTCCACCTTCTTCAAGGTGGTAACAGTTGAGGTGCTGTTTCCATGCGCTCTCCCGAAGATACCTTTTATTGCATATTTCACACTTGAAACTCTCAGTGGAGTGTGATTTCATGTGTTCCTTAAAATGGTAAAACAATTTAAATGAACGGTTACATTTCTCACAATGGAACAAGTCCTTCACATGTGACAGCTGAAGTTCCACAATTTCAATACCTTCTACCTGTTTGCTTGTGGGGTCAGAAGCACAACCATCTTCTTCTTTAATCTGCCCTTTCCTATCACCTTGACGGTACTTGCTGGTAATATCTGCCAACAGTGCCAGAGCAGAATCATCAGAGGAACCTGTGCTTTGAATGTACTTTATGGACTGCTTGGCAGAAGCCACTTCCTCCAATGTTTCGATGCCTTCATCTTCCACTTCAATTGTGCCTTCAGCAATCTCCACCTCAATTTCAACAGGTTCTGATTCTGCAGAGGGCAATGACTCAGTGATAACATTTGAAGTTTCTGCAATCTTTCTTTTTTTTGCCTCACTTTTTCCTGTGGTATTTTCCTCTAGTGGAGCTGAGTTTTCTTTGTTCCTGAAATACATAATGTATGGATTTAAGAATCTTAAATCAGTGGAAATCCTAGCAGGTCAGTGGAAATCCTAGCAGGCTTTTGGGAAGAAACTGTTAAGCTCATAGTAAAATTTCTATGGGAAGGCAAAAAACAAGATTGAAGACTTATACTACCTGATTTCAAGACTTAATGTAAAGCTACAGTAAGTTAAGATGCAATACTGGTGACATGAAGATTAATGGAACACAGTAAAGTCCAGAAGTAGACCAACTTATTGAACTGATTTTTGAAAAAAAGGTTCCAAGATAATTTAATGGAGGAAAATCTTTTAATAGTAATGCTAGAACTGGTCTTTATATGGAGAAAATAAACCTCAACCATCACTCTTCAATCATACACACAAAAAATGGACCACAAACTTTAACATAAGAACTAAAACTATTAAACTTCAAGAAAAAAGTAGGAGAGGGGCGCCTGGGTGGCACAGTCATTAAGCGTCTGCCTTCGGCTCAGGGCATGATCCCGGTGTTCTGGGATCGAGCCCCACATCAGGCTCCTCCACTAGGAGCCTGCTTCTTCCTCTCCCACTTCCCCTGCTTGTGTTCCCTCTCTTGCTGGCTGTCTCTATCTCTTGTCAAATAAATAAAATCTTAAAAAAAAAAAAAAAAAGAGGAGAAAATCTTTGTAAAATTGGGTTACTGAAAGATTTCTTAAATAGCATGTATAAAGCAGAAAACTTAATAGCAAAAATTGACAGATTTCATCAAAATTAAAAACTTTTGCCCTTTGAAATAGTAACAAAAAGGCAAGCCACAAACAAACAAAACAGAACAAAAAGGCAAGTCACAGACCAGGACAAAACATGTGCACATACACATCTGCAAAGGTCTGTATAGACAGTGTAAGAAGTTTTCTCACAATCCAATATCCTCAGTAAGAGAAGACAACTACTGGTAGACAACTATCCATGAGTCTCATGTTTCTGCATGTCTCCTGCACTGACAGCTTTTCTTCTGGACTCTCTTCAAGGCTATCTGCAGTACCGCCAGCAATCTGGAAAGAGAGTGTAGCTCCCTCTGGAGTGACAGCTGGGCAGGTTTGCTTGCCGCCTATTATCAAAGATGTGGGCTTCCCAAGCTGGAGATTCTTCAGCTGTGATGTACACGTAAACCAACTAGATGCACAGGACTCACCTGGGCCACTCTATGTCACCCCTTTGGGGGAGAAGAGAAAACTGGCATAAATATAAAACTCATGCTGCTTGCTGTGCAAAAAGTAAAATCTTCCTGACTTAACAGTTTCGTATCTTCTATCAGCATCCATGAAACTATGCAGTATAACTTGCTGGCTTGCAAATAGGGTAAAATCTCAGATCTGTCACACTTCTTGCCAGGTTTTGGCAACAAGGACAAGATGCCAAAAAAGACAACATTTTCTGGAAGACAAAGGATGAGGCCCCACAAACCAAATAATGAATGGGATGTGAGGAAGTCCATTGGAGCTGGCAGTAAAAATGTTGACCAAACTATGGTCAACTGGGCAATGCATCATCTTCCATGTAACTGCCTACTCTATGAGTTAAACTGTGTCCCTCAAAGGTATGCTGAAGTCCTGATCCCTGATCTCTGCGAACGTAACCTTATTTGGAAATCAGTCTTCACACAGGTAATCAAGTTAAGATGAGGTCATTAGAGTGGGCCCTACTCTAATACAACTCTGTCCTTATAAGGAGAGGTACATTTGGACATACACACACACACACACGCACACACGCAAGAGAGAGAGAGAGAGAGAAGACAGCAAAGTGAATGAAGATGGAGGCAAAAACCGGAGTCACACAGCCACAAGCCAAGGACACCTGAGGCTGGCAGAATCGAGAAGAGGCAAGGAAGGATCCTCCTCTAGAGGACTTTGGGGGAGCATGGCCCAGCCAACACTGTGATTTAGGATTTCTAGCTTCCAGAACTGCGAGACAATAAACTTCTGTTGGACCCAGTTTGTAGTACTTTGTTATGCAGCCTCAGAAAACTGAAACACCTATAATGAGGAAAACCTGAGAAGTTGCAGGATGAGTACTGGGCATTAAGTTCAAGGACAGCTGCTACAACGGTTCCCTGGTGCTGCAAACTCTCCCAGGGTTGGGGGAGGACTTCCCTGCCAACCTGGTGGTCAGCCTTAAGTCTAACCCATCAAAACAACTAAGATTTATGGTGGGGGCAGGGGTAGAGACAGAAGGTTTTGCTCCACTACAAACAAGTTACCTAAACCAAGGGTGACAGGAGGGAAATTTGCAACTGCTACTAACAGAAATGAGTAATTAGAACTTTGGCTAGTACACGTGAAAGATGGGGGGGCAACATGATGCTCTCGTCAAGAAGAATGGCAACACCAGGGCCATCACAGGGTTCGCCTCTCCTGCAGTGTTGTCATGTCCACCTTAGATCCATGTGGAGAGGACTGTAAAAGGTCTCAGGGTTTTTTTTTCTGTAGTACGTCCTGGCTGCCATAAGAGTGCTATGGTGCTCTTGGGGAGATTTCTTTGAGACCAACTTCTGTGGTGAGGCACTGACTAGTAAGTCTTCCCACCACTTGGGTTTTTAATGCTGATGAAGATGAGTCACTGGGAAATGAGAAAAGAATCCAAAGCAATATAAATTCTTGTGGTCAGGCCTCCTGAAAATCCTCCTATCCTTTATGTTGAACCAGGTAAAAACATAAGAGCTGTTATCATGACAACAGGGCAGCAAATGTCCAGGATTTTTTAAGAAGCCACCAGTGTGCAAGTCATCTGAGTCAGCCAAAAGGTATAAATATCTTATGGCCCTGGGGTCCCTGGGTGGTTTAGTGGGTTAAGCATCCAACTCTTGATTTCCACACAGGTCATGACCTCAGGGTCCTCAGATCGAGCCCCATGTTGGGCTCTGTGCTCAGCAGTGATTCTGCTCAAGATCTTCTCCCTCTCCCTATGCCCCTCCCCTTGCTCGTGTGCTCATCCTCCTCTTCTCCAACAAATAAATCTTAAGAAAAAATCTTATGGCCCCAATTGAAAAGCAATGTGGACAAGGCAGCTGAATCAAGGGATCCCCAAAACTGAAATAGATGGTGTCAGTAATAATGACCTTACTGGCTGATAGAGGGCTTTTGATGGACCGAAAACACTTGAGATTTGTTTAGTCAAGCCACACGCAGCTATCATCTGCCTGAAACCAAAAATAGGGGCGTCTGGGTGGCTCAGTCGTTAAGCGTCTGCCTTCGGCTCAGGGCGTGATCCCGGCGTTCCGGGATCGAGCCCCGCATTAGGCTCCTCTGCTGGGAGCCTGCTTCTTCCTCTCCCACTCCCCCTGCTTGTGTTCCCTCTCTTGCTGGCTGTCTCTCTCTGTCAAATAAATAAATAAAATCTTTGAAAAAAAGAAACCAAAAGTAAAGATGCCTTGTTCACTAGCATGCAATCACTTTCTCCCTCCATATCTCTTCCTCTTCTACCTTCCTTCCCCCCATACCTTAACTTAACCTGCTTGGAGGAAGATAACTAGGGGTGAAGCCGAGGTCTCCCTGTTCCCAAGGGTATAGGGAAGACACCATATACCCATCCAAAGATGTGGAGGGAAACTCAGGAATGAGAGACTCAAACTTTCACAGCTCTGTTAGGATTCAGGTGTCCAACTCACCATCCTACCATGGGGAGAGGCAGCACTTACATTCAACTGATGGGGTTTGGGCAAGGTTCATAGCAGGAAAGGGAGGCTGTCTTAACCCTGTGGGTGGAGCTGATTCTACCTACTATTGTTGCTTTGACATCTGAATGTACAGCAGGAACTGGTATGGTATTTACACTGCCCTATTCTGTAAGCACCAGAGATGGACTGTCCCAAATGGAAAGAGCCACAGGTAGAGAAGAGCTACTGGAATAAACACCTGCAGCTGGTCAGGGTTTAGCACAAGTGTCTCTATCTTATGATGTCTAAAGTTTACAATCTATTGATGTCCTGTTGACTGGCAAGCTAGAAGTCTATCTAAAAAGCCCTTACTGCTTTTTACCACACCTTACAGGTGTTGATGATAAATCCTCAACAAAATTCAGAGGCCTGTTCATAAAGTGAAATTTCTTGGGACTAAGCACGTGGATTCACAACACTCAATCCCTCCAGCAGTAAAAGAAAAACTATTCCTTTACCTCCTCCCTCTCCCTATTGAAAATGAGGATCAGCATCTTATTGAATTTTGGGGCGTACTGGAGACAGCACGTACCTCACTTGGGCATTCTACTTTCTTCTTTATATCAGCTTATCTGCAAATCAGGAACTTTTAAGTTGTGCTCCAACCAAAAGGTTGCACTGGAAGTTGCCCATCAAGCTGTGGCACATTCTCCGTTTTGGGGGCCCTACAACTCTTAATGGTCCCTTTGAACTAGAAGTCTTTGAGACTGATGCTTTTGCAGATTACCGCTTCTGGTAAAGGGAGTCAGGCTCTACCCACAAGGTATACCTTCGGTTTTGTACCTGTCAATTCCCTGACACAACTACAAGGTACACTCCCTTTGAAAAGAAAGGATTAGCTTGTTTTGGGGCTCTTGAAACTGATGCCTGATCCATTGAGGCTTTGAGGCTCTCTAGCCTGAGACTGCCGTTTGGGAGTGCATCAACTAAGACTTCACAACTAGCAAGGTAAAACATGCCCCCAAGTCTCACCTGTCAAACAGAAATAAGACAGTCAAGGAGCGTGTGGGAGGCTCAGTCGGTTGAGCGTCTGATTCTTCCTTTGGCACAGATCATGATCTCAGGGTCATGGGATGGAGCCCCAAGTTGGGCTCCGTAAGCAGCAGGGAATCTGCTAAAGATTCTCTCTCCTTCTCCCTCTGCCTCTCCCCCCACTCACTTGCTCACTCACTCCCTCTAAAATAAATCTCCTCTGCCTACCGTTCCCCGCTGCTTGTGCTCTGTCAAATAAATAAATAAATAAATAAATAAAATCTTTTAAAAAAACTAAAAAAAAAAAAAAGAAGAAGAAAAGCAGCGAGACACTCAAGAAAGCAGTTAACCTCTTGGCTTTACATGAAAAAAAAAACGGTAGCTCCCCCGACTCTGTTGCCCAAAGAAAGCCACTACACATCAATGCGGTCTTTAATTCACTGATGGTTTGACTAACCTCAAGACTGATGGTGTTCTCTGGGCTGGGGCAAATGCTCAGCTTTAGCACCAACTACGCAAAACCAAAAGTGGATGTGGTTGCTGTGCTTAGAGGGCAGAACTCAAAAAAGCTTCCTTCACAGCCCTGGACAACACTCTCCACAATGAACCATATTATATTTTATTGACTCCTGGGCTGCTGCCAATGACCTAGCTGACTGGAAGAGCTGGAAATCTTGGCTGATTACAGACATCTATCCTCAGGACCACAACTGTGGAAACAAATAGGCAGTTGCTGATCAAACTATTTGAATCACTGATTCAGATGCCCATGGTAAGGGGCATCTCTAATGATACTAAGCAGAATGAAGTTGATCGAGCCTGCATTGCCTAGACTTCCATCACTGACCCCCCAGATCCAGCACTATTCTGAACATGGTGACACTTCCACCATTACAGGCTGAGAATAAAGGATCCTATGCTTCTGATATAGAAGTTGCCACTGGATGCCAGACTTGTGACACCCACCAAAAGCTGGCCTATTTGTCTCATGGTGAAGGAGGCTACATTTTGCAGAGCATTGTCCCTGACTGTTCCTGAAAACTGACTACACTGGACCTCTGACCCCATCCCAGGGCTGTAAGTACTGTCTCACCACTGCTGACACTTTTCAAGGTTACAGTGCTGCTCTTCCAGACTGATCTGCTGGTTCTGGCCCCTGAGACTAATCTGTGTCGTATGTTTAGGTGTCTGGATCATTTGCAATCTGATAATTCTGTGCCTAAAGCTACTCAATAACTGGCTGACAGGCAAGGTACTGATGAACCCTGCAAGCTCCCTACCATCCACACATATAGATAATGTAGAGCACTGCAAAAGCCTCCTCGAACACTGACTTAGGAAGATTTCTGACTCTACTTCCCTCATCTCCTCTTTGTCCAAAAATCTGAGTAAGGCAGTTTGGTCATCGAATTCTGCTGTCCCCAAAAAGGGACCATCTCTTCTCAGCTGCTTCCTGGATAATGATCAAGACAAAACCTAATTGGAAATTTTGAATTCTGCCCTAACTATTCTTAGACACAGTCTTTTTCCCCCTGCAATGGCAACCCTGGCACAGCCTGGTTGGTGTCTCTTCCAGGTGACAGCCCAGTCAAAAGTGGGCTTAGCAGATTCAAACTTAATTCCAATTCAGTCATCTGGATTCTCTTGTTGAACTGACATCATCTTAGATCCTAAAAATAATGACCACTTGGTTGAATATACTGCTTGCCAGGTACACTTAAGAGCAGCCCTTGTGGGGCGCCTGGGTGGCTCAGTCAATTGAGTGTCTGACTCTTGGTTTTGGCTTAGGTCATGATCTCAGGGTCCTGAGATCCAGCGTGGAGTCTGCTTGTCCCTCTGCACTTCCCCCAGCTCATGCTCACTCGCTCTCAAATAAAATCTTAAAAAAAAAAAAAGAGTGGCCCTTGTGAGTCAAAGTGGGAGATACAATGGGTCTCTAAGTTTTATGAAAATGCCTTTGTGTCCCTCACTATTCTGGATGAAAGGTCTGGGTAAGAGGAGGGAATGACTAGAAAAGAGGTGAAGTTGTAGCTACTAGAATGGGACACAATGATTCTACGGAGGCGAAGGGAGAGCAACAACCCTGACACCTGAGAAGAGAAAATCTTAGACTCCAGGAGGTATGGGGGAGGAAGGGATTAATGGTCTTTGTCCTTTAGAACTGCCACTATAGCCTTCCTCGGTAGGAAAATGCTCTGATGCAGCTCTCCCCAACTGTTACAAGCAACTTTAAATCAACTGCTGGATCTGTCCTCCCTTGTCCAATGACTGACCATGATTTGATGATCATTTCCCTTAACTATACCAAGAAGTTTTTTGGAAACAGCAGGGGATGGCCAAGCTCCTACATGTTCCATATTTGCCCCACTACCGTTCCCAAAGCTGAGGTCAGTTCATGAGGTGGATAATTACCACTTAACTGGCATTCAAGTGTGCATGACAAACTGACCGCCCTCAGACAACCCCTCCGAAAAACAAGGACTAGATTCAGTCAGGGAAAGGGGGAAGCCACATTTGAGGCTTGTGCCCCTGAATGATGAACAACACTCTTTCCAACCCACCTATATGCCCTTGGGACCGTACTTCTTGTACAAGATCCAGGTACTAACTTCCCTCCCCAAAAGTATGATGACTTGCATTTCAGGGGTGGGTAGAAGAGATCATCTAGTTTTTAAGGAAACACCACTAATAGATCAGTTTAGTTCCCAGGTGACTGATCTTTCCAAAGCAAGGCAAATTTTGGGTACTTGGGGGAGTTTCCTAGAAGAATAACTGACTTGTTATTTATGTGTGCACCATGGGTAGTTTTCCCTACAATGGGCGTCATCCAAATTAAAAAGGTGATACAAAATTTGTGCCTGACTTAAGCCTATGTGATCAATGACACCACTTGGGCCCTGGAAGTCATTCATGTTAGCCTCAAATCACCGTTTAGGGTTATTATGGATGATAGACTTGCCCTAGGCTTCCTCCCAGTGGGCCAATGCAGAGACTGTGCAAGTGCTAAAAGATCTTGCTATACTTGGATTAATGCTTAGAGCTAAATAAAAAAAATCAACACAGAGACTAAACATAAAAGCTACCTGGCTTTCTAGGGATTTATTCAGTTAGTTGAGTCCAGGACCTTCGGGGAGCGTATGGTTAAGCTCAGCACTGCAGGATGGCCACATCCTGCTGCTTCAAGTTCTGTTGATAGTTGCCTTAATTAAATCTGGTGTGGGGAAAAAACAAAACAAAACCTGAACGGATTAGGACCCAGTCCCTATTGATCAGATTTATCAGAGTGGTCACAGAGTAGTATACTCAAGGAAAAATTTACCAGAAGCTAAAATAACACAGAAACAAGGATACTGTCGGAAGATAACTCTCCATGGATCCCTCATGTTTCTGTAGGTCCTATAAACAAAGACACTGACAGCCTTTTGTTCTGGATCTTTTCAAGGTTGTTTGTATAGCAAACAGCCTTAGAAGAGAATGCTTGTCTTCTCGAGTGGAGGATAGGTTCATTTATTGCCCAGTATAATAAAGATAATGGCCCCTATGGGCTGGTTTGCTTGCAGCTCATTATAAAAAAAGCTTGGGTTTCCTAAAGCCAGGTGTTCCTCAAATGTCATGCAAACCACTGGGAGTACAGCACACACCTAGGCCACTGTTGTCACCCCTATGGGATTTGGGTGGGGACCAAGGCGGGCAAGAAAAATTGATATGAGCATGGAGCTCAAGCTGCTCCTTATGCTGTCAGAGAAATGAAGTCCTTTCTCTCCGACTGAGGAATCTCATGTCTTCTGCCAGCATCCAAAAGAACTGGCAGGCCAACTTACAGCTTGCAAACAGGATAAAATCTCAGACCCTTCACAGTTCTTGACAATAACCCAATTTAAAAATGGGCAAAAGATCTGAACAGACACCTTGCCAAAGAAGATAAGCACATGGACAAAAAGCACATGAAATAATGCTCATCATTAGTAAGGGAATTGCAAATTAAAACCATTACATACCTCCTAGCACAGCTAAAATGAAAAGGCCTGATCATACCAAGAATTAGCAAAGCTGTGGAGCAACAGGAACTCTCATACACTGTAGGTTGGAATGTAAAACGGCACAACAATTTGGAAAACAGTTTAGCAGTTTCTTAAAAAAAATTAAACTAGACAACCCAGCTATTCCACTCCTAGGTATTTTCTGAGAAATGAAAGAATGGCCACTTTATTTGTAATAGGTGGAAACATTATCAACAGGTGGCACAGCCAGACAATGGACTACTACTTGGTAATAAAAGAGAATAAAATACTAATACCCACAACAACACTGACAAATCTCTAAAACATAATGCTAAGTGAAAGAAGTCAAACACAAAACTACACTGTAGGAGTCCATTTATATGATATTCTAAATAAAATACAACTACAGTGATAAAGATCAAATCAGTGGATAACTGAGGCGAGGCATTAGTGTTGACTAAAGAGTCATGAGAAAACTGAGAATGATGGAAATGTTCCCATGTCTTGATTATGGTGGTGATTACACCACTGTATACAAATGCCAAAATTCAAACTCAATATTAATCCGGTGAATTGTTTTACACATGTAAATTATACCTCAACAGGCTGGAGAGGAAAAATCTATAAGGCAACTGCTGCTTCCTAACAAATATCAAGAACCCTCTCCTACACAGCTTCAAATAAACAATAATGCAACTCCAGCAAAGCAAAATAAGGTCCTCATACTTTCTTCAGTGTCATTCAAAAAGTTGACACTATATTCCAAAAATACTTGCATGCTGCAAATGTGAGAAGAGCACCTAATTCACCTTTTGTATCTGCAAAAGGTTATATAATATCTCAATACAGAGTTGCCTGAACCAGTCAATTTAACCACAACTAAATTAATTTTTATTCCTAAACTGCATTATTATAAACAGCCAATACATAATGCTGCTGTCTATAAAGAACGCTTCAGAGTATACTGCATGCCTAACTGGTTCAAGAAAACAATTCAACATGTTACCGTATTTATACTGAATAGCACTCACTTATGGTTGTAATTACTGTAAGGATCCCACTCTTATAATAAATCTTCTAAAAGGTTCTAAATAAACAAGCCTGGGAAAACAGCTGTGCCCAGTTGTTCTTACCTTCATCTCCCAATAACTATACACATGAACTCAATTCCCAACCCTCCCAAATGCAACCTAGGGTACTGTCAGAATATGTTCCACTGTTCTGCTGCCAAGGACTTTCCCCACAGTGAGACACTACTCACTACTATAAGCAGCAAGGGGACCACACAGATAGGACATTTTCCAAAAGGTTTTCATCCAGGATTTAACCACAAATCTGATGTTGTCCCATCCATTTTGTATTCCCTTTAGTTCCATTTTGAAAGGTATGACATCATCAGATATATATCCTCAACACGCCTCAATTTTATTATCCATGTCTCAGCTCTCTCTAACGGAGAGTACTGATTTGGTTTGAATCGGCATGCACCCAGCCATCCATTCACAAATGTGTACCACACACCTACTGTGTGCCAGGCACTAGGCATTAGAGAATACATACACACCACTCTTGGTTTAATCTTGAATTCCATCATCAAACTAATTAAAAGCTCATTAGGAGAAACGGTACTTATGGATGATTACTGTTCAATTATTTCTTAGAATTATTCTAAATTATATCTTTTGACTGAACCACACCAGTGAGTTGGACTGAATCATTCTGTCCCATTTGCAATTGATTTTACCAAAATGCACTTTAGTGTTATGCGAATGACCTCTACTAAGGTTATGATAAGAAAGAGAGCCAGAACATAATTATAAGACCAGTTCATTTACAGTACTATATGCCAGACACCATGCTAAGCACTTTAGATGTATTAATTCATTTAACCCTCACAAATAATCCTATGTAGAAAGTACCATTATCCCCATATGACGGATGAGGACGCCAAGCTACTGACAGATCGAGTAACTTCATAATGGCCACACAGTGGTAGAGCTAGGATTATTACCCAGGCAGCCAGACTTCAGAGTTCTTGTTCTGTCACCATATTACGGTGCCACTATTCATTACGTAAGGTGTTGGAAGTCTTTATTCATTACATCGTTGAATGTTTTCTTAATACTTTCTATGAGAAATTTTGTGTCTTAATACCAGGAATGGCTCCTAAGCAACTGATTTGTTCTCATACTCATGAATAATCTAACTTAGAATTTTTTCTTTCCTTTTTCTTTGCACTAGGTGCTTCAGAGTTCAGAGCTAGATTTAGCCCATCTAGCAAGTAAACAGACTTAAACAGCAGCATACTGACTACCGTATTTCTAACTTCACTGATTATCGCCCCCATCTGGTCTATTAATCTTCATCCATTTCCCCACTTATTTTTAAACAGTACTAGGTTTACTTTGGTAAGCCAAACCTTTTTAGAGTAAGGCTTGGTGCAATTAACAACTCAAATCCAACAAAACAGTTTATAGGGACCTAGACAACTCCTCCTTATTTTACTAAATACAAAACATGCTACTTTAGTTAACCTTAGCAGTTTTTACATAAGGACAAGAAATCAAGTGCGAGAGAAAGAGCAATCAATATCCAGAATTTTATAGATCCTTAAATATTCTTAATTTTAAAATGTCAGTGCTTTATAGCATAACACATATAATAAATTCTTGATTAACAGGGTGTACATGACTGAATATACTATCTGTGTGTTGCTAAGAAAGTAATTACCTGACTTCAAGGGCTTTGATAGCTTCTAGCATTTGTAGAAACTCTGCTGCTTTCCATACATCATTGGCTTCTTCTTCTCCTTGTATCATTAATTTTGCCGTATACGTGAACTCAATTAAATGACGAAAGGCCATTTTACTAACACCTGCAAAAAAAAGATGCGCATTAGCACGTACGCACGTTGATTCAAATCTTCTAACATTAGTAAAGAAAAAAAGCTCAGTGTTTGAAACCTGATTAGTATCTGAATTTTGGAAAATTATTTCCTGATGGAATTCTCATTAACGGTACAGTAAGACTATACCAAGTTCCAGCAGTACCTACTAAACTACTTTAAGATCTTTCCCAAGATTTCTAAGGCTCTTATGACAGCAAAACCTACCATTCAAATGAATGCGCTATTACAGGTTAGACATGCTACTTTCCTGTCAGGGATCTCTGCATCAACTCAGCTCCAAATCTTCAAGGGCTTTCCAGAGCTGAGCAAATAAAGTTCCATACCACTCTGCCTTTATTTCAAGGTACTTCACTATTTTCTCTTCCAAATTTCAACTCTATAAGTCCCATACTATATACTGATCTTCAAACCCTTCACTTCTAAAGCTTCCTTGTCTTCATTAACATTTACCCTCCCTTCCTGAATGCTTAATCACTTTATCTCTGTACAAATCCTACCACCCTTGAAGGCCCAATCCTAATGCCACATACATAATGAAACTTTCTTTAATGCCCCCCCCCCAACTCTGTACTTGTTCTGACAATTATAACTCATGGCCATCTCTTGACTCTAAGCTACTTGAGGGAAATAATTTTTGTCTCTGTACACTCACCTCACAGTATCTAACACAATGCTCCCTAAAATGCAGACACACAAAGTAGGAATGAATAAGGGCTAAAGTCACTTTTAAAATTTAGCTTCCACAATTCCAACTTTTCTTTACAAGTTTTATGTTTAAATTTTGGCCCAAAAAGATACTCTATTTCTTTGTGCTCTTCAATGCTATATATTATTTCAATCTGCTAATGCAAGGCTACAAAAATCTACTGAGACAAAAAGAAAACCACTTTATTTTTAAAAGATTTTCAAGTAATCTCTACACCCAACTTGGTGTTTCAACCTACAACCCTGGCATCAAGAGTCACATGCTCCACCGACTGAGCCAGAAAGGCACCCCAGAAGAAAACTACTTTTAACATAGAATTTTTAACTAAGAATGTCCAAGTCCAAACTGCACACAACATACATAACTGCCAATACAAAAATGCTTTTATGTTCTTCCTACATGCACTTTATACACCTGAATAAGCAAACCAAAAATAACTGGATTCTTTGAAGATTACTTTTGAGTCTCCTAAATCTTTTTTCTCCCAGTTATCTTTTGACCATGTTATTCTTTATTAGAGTAACTAAACATTTTTTTGAGTTCTGACCAAATATTTAAAAGTGCAACAAAAGTCCTTTCTAAAAACATGTGTAAATTTTTCTTGAAGTGGAATGAGATTTTGATTTTTAATCAAACACACACATATAATACTACAAATATCAGGCACAACTCCAAACACCTCACAAATATTAACTCAATCCTCGTAACAATCCCATGGAGCACTTTATTGTAATCTCCATTTTATAGACAAGAAAACTGAGGCACAGAAAAATTAATAACTGTGACTTTGGCAAGTTACTTAAATGATGAAACTAGAATCAACCCCACATGGCCCAACTCCTAAGTCCAAGATAAAGATTTTTACATGAGATGATGGCAGAAAACATTTCATCTTGGAAGAGTTTGAATACTTATGACTTCATTCACTGCAGGCCCACAATCTCTTATTCGTAATTCCAAAGTCCCCCAAATCTCTTAAGACTGGAAGTTTTCCCATAAATTTGGCAGCAAAATTTGATATGAGCAGACATGAGGCCATTTATAGTCTTTATCCCACTTAGAGTAAATATTAATATGCTACTCTTTCAAAATATTATTTGGTTACAGGATGTCACCCTAGACCCCACTGGGAGTATAATGTAATACACAGACTGCATTATCTTTGGAAAATTTGTGATTTCAAGAAACATCTGGCCTCCAAGGATTTGAATAAGGAATTGTAGACTTAGTTCCCAATTTTGGTTAATTAGAATCACTGTAGACTTTACAAAAGCCTGGGGTCTCTGATCTCCAGAATCAAAACTGGGATAGGAAACTTTTTTTTTAATAAGCATCTTAGGTGTTTCTTAAGTCGCCAGTCCAGCACTAGTCCTAGGAATAAATCACTGACCTAATTAGCTAACATGAACCAAACTGATAACACCTGCCCAGGTGAGTGACGTGGTGACAGATGATGCACAGTTGCAAAAACACTATTCTTCGTGAGGACTAGTCTGGTAACTTTCAAATCTCAACCCACTTTCTAATTAATCCCTTGCTCCTTTCATAATAGAAGGGTACAGGAGAACACGATTTTTCTGAGTATCTAAAGAAACTGTTAATGTGAACATCTTAACCTGAATCTTCTTTTTTTTCACTTAGGAAAGCAAAAGAGGGCAGCATTCCAGAAATATAAACTGAGGTCATGATTCATATTTTACAAATGGGGGTTCCAATTCTAGCTAAGATGAAGAAAGCACATTCTACCACTCCACACTCCATCTTGTCCACTGCTTACAATCACAACTCCTGGGAAGAACACATAAAGCAAATATATAAGGATTCTGAAAGATAAACAGAAGCAAGCAGGCTGGGGAGAGAAATCAAAACTCAAAGAACAGCAGTGAGTCTCCTGGGTTTTTATTTTTCCTCCCACATATCCTAGCTTAGACGCAAATCCCATTCCTGTGTAGCAGAACAGACAAAAAAGCTGCAGAAGAAACTTTCTGGCTAGAGAACCAGGAAAGGGAATGGAGAGTATGAGTGGGGCGGGTTTTTATTCTGCTCAGCCCTGCTTCAAAGCAAGTTCCAGTTCTGATGCTGGCACACCTGTGGCTGGTGACCACCAAGCAGGCACTGATTCTTAGAGAAAGTTTTTCTGACAAAGAACTAGGAAACAGACTATGATCTAAAGAGCATGGAGAGAAATCTTATTTTTTCTCTCTCACCACTTTGTCTAGGAAATGAATACCACTGTGGGAAGCAAATGACAGCACAGGGAAGCTAAAATCGTAATTTTCTAGCCAGATGATCAGGAAAAGTTGTGCCTAGGAGCTCAAGTGCAGAAGAAGTCAGAAGAGAGAACTACAGAAAGAACCTCTGTGAATGAAGTCCTGCTCTAGCCACCGAGCTACACATGTGTAGAACTGAGATGAGGCAGCACAGCAAAGGGTTTGAGTACCGCCCTATGATGCAGACTACCACCCAGGTCGGCACACCAGGGACCTGAACACCACAACAAAAGTTTTGAAAGCTAAACTGGAATTGCATCCATAGTCATATAAGGCAGTATGAACCTAAAGCAGGTGACTGCTTACTAGAAATAAAACAAACCAAAATCAAAACAAAACAAAAAGCATTCTCCAGAGGATTTTGACAGCACAGAGTGTCATAATATTCAAAGTGCCCACGACAGAATACAAAATTACTTGACGTATCTTACAGATTAAAAAAAAAAAAAAAAAAAAAAAAGGAAGCCAACATGTCCAAGCTTATACAACTGACAACAGTAAAGAAAACTCAGGTTTTTGAATAGGGCTTTCTCTATAGCCAGGTGACCTAGACAAATTGTACAGTAATCCCAAAGTTAATGGTTTAAAACTGAGACAAACTGATTTTTTAAACCTGAATCTGGCAAGTAACAAAAACAGAAACGTTCTTACATTTTCTCATTTGTCTATATTAAATACTGAAGGCTTATATGTGGTATACTATAATGAAGATAGTAGGTCAGAGGTACTAAAAGGCACAAGGAACAATCTCAAGGTGATTAGTCCCTAGAAGAGAAGATCCTACTTCTCCAGGTATACTCGTTGCTTCAAAAGCGATGCACATTCTAGCTTGGGCCACTTATTTTTTGACTGTTTAAGATTCTGCTTAAAAGGCACAAGTCAACTCTTTGAAATCTTTCCTCTCCGAGGTAGACTAAACTACTCATTCTCTCTCCTCAGCTACACCATTCCACACTAAAAGTCTCTGTAACACTTTTTGCACTCCTTTCTATATCTGTTGCTTATCTGTGATTAAATTTGCAAATTCTTTAAGGGCTGTCTTATTCATCAATTCTTCATTTCCTGGGTCTAATACAGTGCAGCACATACAACAGGTATTCAATCTGACAAATAGCCCCAATTTATGAAGCTCTGACAATGCACCAAACACTATGCTCAGCACTCTGCATATGTTATTTCAATTAAGCATTACAAGCCTATAAAGCAATGAGGACTCTTCAGATGAGGCGGCAAATATGCAACTGAAAGTAACCTGCCTGGCGTCACACAGTACCTCAGGTAAATGAACGGCTGACATCTTGCCCTGTAATAGAAAGGAATACCATAGAGGCAGCTAGATTCTCACTTTAGTAAGCTTCGCGGATTTCCATTATGCCTGTGGCTCTGTCCATCACAGATAATGAAAAGATTATCTATGGATGTATCAGCCAGAATGCTAGATAAACTGGAATGTACCAAAAAAAGGAACATGCTTAACTTTTTCATTTTCTTCACTCCCCAGGGCACCAAATTTCCCCAAGGGAATACCGTTTCTAGGCAACTGATTCATAACAAAGAACATATACACCGTGAAAAAGATACAAAACCAAAACTCAAGAACACTGAAAGATCTAAAATTCTGTATTTACATAGACAAGCTTATTTATTTCCTATAGTTTTGGATGACAGGGAGGCGTAGGTAATGTAGCAGTATAAGACAAAAGCACAGTAATTAAGAGCATAAAGTGCATCCCTTGCTAGCTGGACAACACTGAGCAAGTAACCATTTACAGCCTGTTCCCTGATGTGTAAATTGGAAGTAATACCACTTATTTCAAAGGATTGCTGTAAATCTCAGAAAAGGCACATAAACCGCATAGCACTATAGCTGGCACTTGGGAAGCTATTATTATAAAAGTCAAGCAAGTACAAAAATCATTTTCTTTTCTTTTTTTAAGATTTTATTTATTTATTCATTCGACAGAGATAGAAACAGCCAGCGAGAGAGGGAACACAAGCAGGGGGAGTGGGAGAGGAAGAAGCAGGCTCATAGCGGAAGAGCCTGATGTGGGGCTCGATCCCACAACGCCAGGATCACGCCCTGAGCCGAAGGCAGACGCTTAACCGCTGTGCCACCCAGGCGCCCCCAAAAATCATTTTCTACTTTAAGGCAGTATCTACTGAATGATTCCTTCTATCCCAGACTCTCTCCACTAGCACTTCTGAATGCTACTTCAGTTCATCTTTCCTAGTCCTTTCCACATTATGACAGCCCACTTCATTTTGTGCACACGTACCTCGGCTAGTAAACCTTCTAATGTAACCTGCAGCATCCCCACCAGCTTGAAACTTAAGCCCACTGAACAAAGATGGGAATTCACTTTTAATACATGCTTTCAAAAGAGTGACCACTGGTTTTAGAGGTGGAAAAGACTCTTTTAAGAGACCAACATCTACCATCTAATGTAAGAGTTTTTCCTGACAGATCATTTTACCAAGCACTTTCTACTGAAAGTAAGAATTCTCAAGTGTCAAAAGAACAATTTATCCAGTCGCTTAATAGGAACCACTTATGCCTATTTCCCACAGTATCCTGCTAAATTACCTAACACTTCTTCATCAATTATAATGTTTGCTAAGTATTGTATTTAAAACAAGCATTTACCTTCTATCTCCACCAAAGGTTCCTGAGTAAACTCCTGAAAGAATTTGTAGAAGAACTTACTGCAAGCAGCCAAAACAGCCTTGTGGGCCTTAAAATGGTGTCCTAGATTAAAAAAGAAAAAAGAAAAAAAAGAAAAAAAAAGTATCATACATATTCAAAAATCAAAAGTAAAACCAAAAAACAAAGTGGAAAATTATATAAAGTAGACCTTTCTCCATAATATAAGACTATATACGTTACTGAACTAAAGTCAGAATGTTCTTAGCAGCTATCTTGATAAATTTCAATCTTAATTAGACACGAAGCCAGATCTTTACCTCAAAGACCTTATTAAGTCAGTTTAATAAAAGCCAGTTTACAAAACTAAAAGAGGTACGGAGCTTCTTACCTCTTATAGAGTCAAATGTATACCCTATTCATTTAAAACTCCTAAATATAAACACAACCCAAAATGTTATATATCTCATTTGGAAAGAGAGAAGAAAAAGCCATAGAATAAGCATAAAGCTGGATGTATCTGCTATGGAAAACATGTTAATATGCCTTGTATTTGGAAGCAGCAGACCTACAATACAACAGATCTATAAAAAAGAACAGCCTGCCTTGCGATGCCTATTTTCACTAAATAGAAAAGATACCCAAAGCTGCGTTTGCCTCCATTATAATGACAACTCCTAATACCGGTGAAGACCCCAATGACAACTCCTAATACCAGTGAAGACCCCATTTGATTTGGAGGCTTCCCAAAGAGGGTACCAGTGTTGTAAAGGAATCTCTCACATTCTCCCTCCAAGACCATCTGGGAAACTAGAAACAATCAACACTTCCCAAATGATTGCTGTGAAAGGCTCCTCAAAGCAGCTTATGAATAGAAGGCTATTAACCAAACATTTAGAAATATCCTATCTCCAACGCCATCATCTTGCACACAAGTGTGCAATGAGAAAACTTAAAAAGGCTGCAAAAAGTTAAGATGCGATGATTACGTTGAAAGCGCGACTAGCCAACTAGCCTTCTGCAACATGGTCTACGCGAGTGGACACTGACAAGTCCCCCCCAGGTCCCAGCGCACACTCAATAGGCACAGGCCATAGACGGTGGGTAAAAAAGGCGAGTGGGGGAAGGGGAGATAAGAACGGAAGGCACAAATTCGCTGCTCAGCCCACCACCCTACCCACCGTCGACAATCAGGGTGATGTCAGTAAACCGATCCTGCTCTCGCTGTTCATTCAATCGGTCCAGGATCATTTTATGATGTTCCGGGAACTCCTGAAGGCATTCCATCGTCTCTTCGGCCTCCATGGCCGTCGGGTTGCTCTACAAAAGAGGAGCATGATAATGTAAACCCATGAGCTCGGGCTGAGGCACAAAACCCCTAAAGCGTAAAACAACAAACAACAAAACCCCAGCTACGTGAAAAGAAGGGGGGAGGGTGAGGCAGGAGGAGAGGAAGGCGAGGGAAGAAAGAAAGGCGAGCCGGGTGGCCGCCGCGCGTTGGGGGCCGGAGCCGCGGCCGCGGGACTCCGAGCCTGACCTAATTGGAGTCGGGAGACGCGAGCTGAAGCGGGGTGGGCAGAGCGCCGGAGGCTCCGGGCGCCGGGGCGCGCAAGTCCGGCAGAGGAAGGGACCCGACAGCCGTGGCGGCCCCCTAACGGCCCGCCAAGCCCTTCTGCCCGGCCCTGGCTCCCGCCGCCCCGGGACCCGGTGCGGCCCGCGGCCCACAACGACTCCCGGGTCGCCTCTCCCTCCCCCGCCCCCCCTCTTCTCCCCCGCCCCGACCGGGCCGGCACTCACTCAGGGAAGGAGGAGCGGCCCGGGCCTGCGCGTCACTTACGTCGACGTGCTGCGTCAGCGCGCTGGGCTTCGGCTGACGCGGACGCCGACCAAGCGTCGACCACTGAGGAAACGGGCCACACCCCCACCCGCCCCCGCTAGTGGCGGACGGAGTCAAGCTAGGGGTTTGACGCTGGGCGAGGGCGAGGCCGTGGCCGCTAACGCTCGGGGGAGGAAGTCCGGCCAAAGGGGGGGGGGGCTGGGCCGGCTCAGAGCCAGGCTGTAATCGGGGCGGGGATCTAAATCACCGCCTTTCCACCAGCACCCCCACCGCGGTGCTCCAGGTGTGAGCGCTTCCGACCCGGACCTCGGAATAAGCTCGCAACTCTTTCCCCGTGCTCTTTTATTACCCGACTCCTCCAGCCCCGCCCCCTTTCCTCAATAAGCTTTGGGTCGGCCAGCCTTACCTAGCTCGTGATCCTCCCTTTCTCCTCTCCGGCCCTCAGTGCTTCTCCTTCCTCGCTCTCCCCTCTCGGGGCGAAACTCAGCCCACACTGTACGCTACCCGTGAACAGCGCCGCGCCCTCCATTTCCTCTCGAGTGCCCGGACGCTGCCTCCGCTGGGTCTGGCAGGCGCACGTGCGCTCGCTCCGAGACCCGGGCGGCCGCGGCGCGGGCGGCGGCCACGGGCGCGAGCACGTTCTGGCCGCCTGGGACCTGCCTCCCGGGTGCCCGCCCTCTCCACGCTCGGCGGGCAGCACGTGTTCGCTGGGCTCGGGACCTGGATCTACCCCGATTATTTACACCTGATGCTTTTACTACAGCTCTCTCCACTCTCAACCCCCGCGCTTAAAGAGGCCAGTGACTTACAATCAGCCTCACTTGGCTGGGTCATTCACTCGTGCATCTTTAAAAAAAAATGCTTTTGGAGGATAACAGGTCGAGATTTACTTTTTTCTCTCAAGAAAATAGAGTGGGGAGTTAGGGGAAGACTCAAATAGCTGGCTATATGCAGGAGTGAGTGTAATCATTATTTCAACAGCCATTTATGGAGAGCCAACGCTGTGCTAGGCACTGTTTAATACATTGGGAAATCAAGTGGTGAACAAGGGGTATGTGGTTTCGGCCTTATCTTAGTCTGATGGAGTAGATAGATATTTTGTACAGTTAATTGCCTGGGTGCAGAGTTCTGAGTGTTATGAGATGTGAAGAACAAGGTAATGGGGGGGGGGCGGTCAAGGAAAGCTAGTGACCTGTAAGAATATGAAGTCTGAGTGTTCTTAACCAAGTGTACAGCTCATTCAGAGGCAACAGGATTATAGCATTTTGAGAAATAAAAGGATGTTGATGGGATAGACCCGCAGGGGCCCTGTAAACAGTGTTAAAGGTGATAGATTTTCTTATCATGGAAAGGGAAACCTTGAAAGTTGAGCAGGATAGTGACATTTTAAGGTTTCCTTTTTAGGGCGCCTGGGTGGCTCAGTCCGTTGGGCACCTGCCTTCGGCTCCGGTGGTGAACCTGGGGGTCCCAGAATTGAGCCCGGCTTTGGGCTCCCTGATCAGTGGAGAGTCTGCTTCTCCCTCGCTCTCTGCTCCTCCCCCAGCTCCTGCTCTCTCTCTCTTGCTCACTCTCCCTCTCAAATAAAATCTTTAAAAATTTTTTTTTTTTTACTTTTTAAAAGAGAGACTTTTAGCCCCAGTATGGACAATAGACTAAATGGGAGAGGATGCAAGGAGTAGAGACCAGTGGAAGGCTATTAGTAATCTAGATGAAATCATGGTGGCTAATGAGATTAGAGAATTGGATGGAATCCAGAAATAGGATCAACATTAGCTGGAAAGCATGTCATGGGTACCAAATAAATCTATATATTCATGGTGAGAGAAAAAAACACTCAAGAATGGCTCCTAGATTTCTAGCTTGAGTGGATGGATTGTTGGAACAATTTTACCAAAATGGAGAATATAACTGGAGAAAATGGGGAGAAAGGATGGGGAGGGAAGAGATCATTTTAAAGAGACAACTAAGTACAGATGATGTCAACAAGGCATTTTATATACGGACCTGTCTAGAATTTAAGGGAGAGAGCTAGTTTTAGGGATTTGGAAATTTTTAGCATAAAGTGGGTATTGAAGCCATGGAAACAGATGAGATTTTTGTTTCATCCATCCTAATGCAAAATTAATTAAGACTTTAATTCCAATATAGTTAACATACAGTGTTATATTAGTTTCAGGTGTACAATATAGTGATTAAATAATTTCATACATCACCCAGTGCTCATCATGACAAGTACACTCCTTAATCCCCATCTTCTATTTCCCCCATCCCCCACCCACCTTCATTAGTTTGTTTTCTATACTTAGAGTTAAGAATCTGTTTCTTGTTTTGTCTCTTTTTTCCTTTGCTCATTAAATTCCACGTATGAGTGAAATCATATGGTATTTGTCTTTCTCTGACAGACTTATTTCACTTAGCATTATACTCTCTAGCTCTACGCATGTCCTTGCAAATGACAAGATTTCATTTTTTTAATGGCTGAATAATATTCCACTGAATATACATATACCACTTCTTTATCCATTTATCTATTGATGGTCACTTGGGTTACTTCCATAATTTGGCTATTGTAAATTATGCTGCTATAAACATAGGGGTGCATTTATCCCTTTGAATTAGTGTTTTTGTATTCTTTGGGTTAATACCCAATGGTGTGATTCCTGGATTTTCGGGTAGTTCTATTTCTAACTTCTTGAGGAACCTCTGTATTGTTTTGCAGAGTGCCTGCACCAGTTTGCATTTCTACCAACAGCGCAAGAGGGTTCCTTTTTCTCCACACCCTTTCCAACACCTGTTGTTTCTTGTGTTTTTGATTTTAGCTATTCTGACAGATGTGAGGTGATATCTCATTGTGGTTTTAATTTGCACTTCCCTGATAATGGGTGGTACTGAACATCTTTTCATATGTCTGTTGGCCATCTATGTGGAGAAATGTCTGTTCATGTCTTCTGCACATTTTTCAGCTGGAATGTTTGGATTTTTTAGTGTTGGGTTGTGTAAGTTCCTTCTGTGGATACTAACTCAATTGAGTATGTTATTTGAGAATATCTTCTTCCATTTGGTAAATTGCCTTTTAGTTTTAATTGTTTCCTTCGCTGTGCAGAAGGTTTTTATTCTGTTGTAGTCCCAATGGTTTATTTTTGCTTTTACTTCCCTTGCCTCAGGAGACGTATCTAGAAAAATGTTGCTATGGCCAATGTCAGAGACAGTATTGCCTGTGCTCTCTTCTAGGATTTTTATGGTTTCAGGTCTCACAGTCAGGTCTTTCATCCATTTTGAGTTTATTTTCATGTATGGTGTGAGAAAGCAGTCCAGTTTTATTCTTTTACATGTTTCTGACCAGTTTTCCCAACACCATTTGTTGAAAAGACTGTCTTTTTCCTATTGGATATTCTTCCCTGCTTTGTTGAAGATTAATTGACCATACAATTGGGTTTTCTGTTCTGTTCCATTGAACTGTATGTCTGTTTTTGTGCCAGTACCATACTGTTTTGATTATTACAGCTTTATAATATAACTTGAAGTCTGGAATCGTGATGCCTCCAACTTTCCTTTTCAAAATTCCTTGGCCATCAGGCTCTTTTGTGGTTCCACATAAATTTGAGGATCGTTTGTTCCAGTTCTGTGAAAAATGCTGTTGGTATTTTAATAGGGATTGCATTAAATCTGTAGATTGTTTTGGGTAGTATAGACATTTTAACAATATTTGTTCTTCCAATACTTGAGCATGGTATGTCTTTCCATTTCTTTGTGTTGTCTTCAATTTCTTTCATCAGTATTTTATAGTTTTCAGGATACAGGTTGTTTACCTCTTTAGTAGGTTTATTCCAATGTATCTTATTATTTTTGGTACAATTGTAAATGGGATTGTTTTGTTAATCTCTCTGCTGCTTCATTATTAATGTATAGAAATGCAACAGATTTCTGTCATTGATTTTTGTATCCTGCAACTTTACTGAATTCATTTATCAGTTCTAGTATTTTTTTGGTGGAGTCTTTTGGGTTTTCTATATAGAGTATCATGTCATCTACAAATAGTAACAGTTTTACTTCTTCCTTACTGATTTGGATGCCTTTCTTTCTTTTTGTTGTCTGATTGCTCTGGCTAGGAACTTCCAGTACTATGCTGAATAAAAGTGGTGAAAGTGGACATCCTTGTCTTGTCCCTGACCTTAGGGGAAAAGCTCTCAGTTTGAGAGCTCTCAGTTGAGTATGATGTTTGCTGTGGGTTTTTCATAGATGGCCTTTATTGAGGTATATTCTCCCTCTAAACCTACCTTGTTGAAGGCAATTACCATGAATGGGTATTGTTTTTTGCTGAATGCTTCTGTATCTATTAAAATGATCATATGGTTTTTATCCTTTTTCTATTGATGTGATGTGCTATGTCGATTAGTTTGCAAATATTAAACCACTCTTGCAACCTGGGAATAAATCCCACTTGATGATGGTAAATGATTTTTTTAAAATATATTGTTGGATTCAGTTTGCTATTATTTTGGTGAGGATTTTTGCATCTATGTTCATCAGAGAAATTAGCCTGTAGTTCTCTTTTTTTGTGGTATCTTTATCTGGTTTTGGTTATCAAGATGATACTGGCCTCATGAAATGAAGTTTTCATTCTATTTTTTGGAACAGTTTGAGAATAGGTATTAACTCTTTTTTAAATGTTTGGTGGAGGGGTGCCTGAGTGGCTCAGATGGTTAAGCATCTGCCTTCAGGTCAGGTCATGATCTCAGGGTTCTGGGAATGAGCCCCATGTCAGGATCTCTGCTCAGCAGGGAGCCTGCTTCTCCCTCTGCCTGCCTCTCTCTCTGTCAAGTAAATAAATAAAATCTTAAAGAAAAAAAAATGTTTGGAGGAATTCACCTGTGAAGCCATCTGGTCCTGGACTTTTGTTTGTTGGGAGTTTTTGATTACTAATCCAATCTCCTTGCTAGTAATCAGTATGTTCAAATTTTCTATTTCTTCCTGCTTCACTTTTGGTAGGTTATATGTTTCTAGGAATTTATCCATTTCTCCTAGGTTGTCCAGTTTGTTGGTATATAGGTTTTCATAACATTCTCTTACATTTGTTTGTATTTCTGTGGTGTTGGTTGTTATTTCTCCTCTTTTATTTGTGATTTTGTTTATTTGAGTCCTCCCCCCACCATGAGTCTGGCTAGAGGTTTATCAGTTTTGCTGATGTTTTCAAAGAACCAGCTCCTGGTTTCATTGATCTGTTTTTTTAGTTTCTGTATCATTTTTTCTGTTCTAATCTTTATTATTTCCTTCCTTTTGCTGGTTTTGGGTTTTGTTTGTTGTTCTTTATCTAGCTCCTTTAGGTGTAAGGTTAGGTTGTTTGAGATTTTTCTTGCTTCTTGAAGTAGGCCTGTATTGCTATATACATCCCTCTTAGAACTGCTTTTGCTGCATCCCAGAGGTTTGGAACTGTTGTGTTTTCATTTTCATTTGTTTCCATGTCCTTTTTTATTTGTTCTTTTATTTCCTGCTTGACACATGCATTGTTTAGTGGCATGTTATTTAACCTCCATATATTCGTGGTCCTTCCAGATTTTTTCTTATGGTCGATCCCTAGTGTCATAGTGTTGTGATCAGAAAAAAATGCATGGTATGACTTTGATCTTTTTCAATTTGTTGAGACTTGTTTTGTGCCCTAATATGTGATCTATTCTGGAGAATGTTCCATGTGCACTTGAACAGAATGTGTATTCTGCTGTTTTAGGATCAAATGTTCTGAATATATCCATTAAATCCATTTGGTCCAGTGTATCATTCAAAGCCACTGTTTCCTTGTTGGTTTTCTGTTTGGATGATCTGTCCATCGATGAAAGTGGGATGTTAAAATCCCCTACTATTATTGTATTACTATCAATTAGTTCCTTTATGTTTGTTATTAACTGTTTATGTTATGTCAGGTGCTCCCATGTTGGGTGAATAAATATTTACAATTGTTATATTTTCTTGTTGGATTGTTTTAAAGTCTTTTTTAAAAGTCTTTTTAAAGTCTTTAAGTCTATTTTATCTGATGGAAATATTGCTACTCTAGCTTTCTTTTGACATCCATTTGCATGATAAATATTTCTCCATCCCCTCACTTTCAATCTACAGGTATCTTTAGGTCTGAAATGAGTCTCTTGTAGGCAGCATACAAGTGGGACTTGTTTTTTTATCCACTTTGTCATCCTGTGTGTTCTGATTGGAATATTTAGTCCATTTACATTCAAAGTAATTATTTGATAGATAAGTATTTATTGCTATTCTGTTACTTGTTTTTGTAGTTTTTCTCTGATCATCCTTTCTTCTCTTTCTTTTTTTTTTTTTGATTTTTTATTATATTATGTTAGTCACCATACAGTACATCCCCGGTTTCCGATGTAAGGCTCGATGATTCATTAGTTGTGTATAACACCCAGTGCACCATGCAATACGTGCCCTCCTTACTACCCATCACCAGCCTATCCCATTCCCCCATCCCCCCCCCCTCTGAGGCCCTCAGTTTGTTTCTCATAGTCCATAGTCTCTCATGTTTCATTCCCCCTTCTGATTACCCCCCCTTTCTTTATCCCTTTCTTCCCCTACCGATCATCCTAGTTCTTATGTTCCATAGATGAGAGAAATCATATGATAGTTGTCTTTCTCTGCTTGACTTATTTCACTTAGCATTATCTCCTCCAGTGCTGTCCATGTTGTAGCAAATGTTGAGAACTCGTTCTTTCTGATAGCTGAGTAATATTCCATTGTATATATGGACCACAACTTTATAATCCAGTCATCTGTTGAAGGGCATCTCGGCTCCTTCCACGATTTAGCTATTGTGGACATTGCTGCTATGAACATTGGGGTGCATATGGCCCTTCTCTTCACTACGTCTGTATCTTTGGGGTAAATACCCAGTAGTGCAATGGCTGGATCATAGGGTAGCTCAATTTTTAACTTTTTAAGGGACCTCCACACTGTTTTCCAGAGTGGCTGTACCAACTTGCATTCCCACCAACAATGTAGGAGGGATCCCCTTTCTCCACATCCTCTCCAACAATTGTTGTTTCTTGCCTTGTCTATTTTTGCCATTCTAACTGGCATAAGGTGGTATCTCAGTGTGGTTTTGATTTGAATTTCCTTGATGGCTAATGATTTTGAACATTTTTTCATGTGTCTGTTAGCCATTTGTATGTCTTCATTGGAAAAGTGTCTGTTCATATCTTCTGCCCATTTTTTGATTTGTTTATTTGTTTCTCGTGTATTGAGTTTGAGAAGTTCTTTGTAGATCTTGGATACCAGTCCTTTATCTGTAGTGTCATTTGCAAATATATTCTCCCATTCCGTGGGCTGCCTCTTAGTTTTTCTGACTGTTTCCTTGGCTGTGCAGAAACTTTTAATCTTGATGAAGTCCCATAAATTCATTTTATCTTTTGTTTCTCTTGCCTTTGGGGATGTGTCATGAAAAAGGTTGCTTTGGCCGATGTCGTAGAGGTTGCTGCCTATGTTCTCCTCTAGAATTTTGATGGATTCCTGTCTCACATCGAGGTCTTTCATCCATTTGGAGTTTATTTTTGTGTATGGTGTGAGAGAGTGGTCAAGTTTCATTCTTTTGCATGTAGCTGTCCAATTTTCCCAGCACCATTTATTGAAGAGACTGTCTTTTTCCCACCGGATGTTTTTTCCTGCTTTATCAAATATTAGTTGCCCAAAGAGCCGAGGGTCCATTTCTGGGCTCTCTATTCTGTTCCATTGGTCTATGTGTCTGTTTTTGTGCCAGTACCATGCTGTCTTTGTGATCACAGCTTTGTAGTACAGCTCGAAATCCGGCATTGTGATGCCCCCAGCTTTGTTTTTCCTTTTCAACAGTTCCTTGGAGATTCGGGGCCTTTTCTGTTTCCATACAAATTTAAGGACTATTTGTTCCAGTTCTTTGAAAAATGTCCTCGGTATTTTGATCGGGATAGCATTGAAAGTGTAGATTGCTCTGGGTAGCATGGACATTTTAACTATGTTAATTCTTCCAATCCATGAGCATGGAATATCTTTCCATCTTTTTATGTCTTCCTCAATGTCTTTCAAGAGTGATTTATAGTTTCTAGAATATAGGTCCTTTACGTCTCTGGTTAAGTTAATTCCAAGGTAACGTATGGTTTTTGGTGCTATTGTAAATGGGATGGATTCCCTAATTTCTCTTTCTTCGGTCTCGTTATTCGTGTATAGAAATGCAACTGATTTCTGAGCATTGATTTTGTATCCCGCCACGTTACTGAATTGCTCTATAACTTCTAATAGTTTGGGAGTGGCTTCTTTTGGGTTTTCCATATAGAGTATCATGTCATCTGCAAAGAGAGACATTTTGACTTCTTCTTTGCCAATTTGAATACCTTTGATCCCTTTTTGTCGTCTGATTGCTGTTGCAAGGACTTCTAGTACTATGTTGAATAATAGTGGCGAGAGTGGGCATCCTTGTCGAGTTCCTGATCTTAAGGGAAAGGCTTCCAGCTTTTCCCCATTGAGAATAATATTTGCAGTAGGCTTTTCATAGATGGCTTTTATGAGATTGAGAAATGTACCTTCTATTCCTACACTCTGAAGGGTTTTAATCAGGAAAGGATGCTGTATTTTGTCAAATGCTTTTTCGGCATCGATTGAGAGGATCATATGGTTCCTGAGTCTTTTCTTGTTGATATGATGTATCACGCTGATTGATTTGCGAATATTGAACCACGCTTGCATCCCAGGTATGAATCCCACTTGATCGTGATGGATAATCCTTTTAATGTACTGTTGGATTCTATTAGCAAGTATCTTGTTGAGGATTTTGGCGTCCATATTCATTAGGGAAATCGGTCTGTAATTCTCCTTTTTGAGGGGGTCTTTGCCTGGTTTGGGGATCAAGGTAATATTGGCCTCATAGAATGAGTTTGGTAGCTTTCCTTCTGTTTCTATTTTTTGAAATAGCTTTAGGAGAATAGGTATTATTTCTTCTTTGAATGTTTGGTAGAATTCCCCAGGAAAACCGTCCGGGCCTGGAGTTTTGTTATTTGGAAGGTTGTTTATCACTGACTCAATTTCTTCATAATTAATTGGCCTGTTTAAGGAATCAATTTCTTCCGGTTTCAATCTTGGTAGTTTATAGGTTTCCAGGAAGGATTCCATCTCTTCCAGATTGCTTAGTTTATTGGCATATAGCTGTTGATAAAAATTTCTAATAATCCTTCCAATTTCAATGGTGTTCGTCGTGACCTCTCCTTTTTCATTCATAATTTTAATAATCTGGGTCCTTTCTCTTTTCTTTTGGATAAGTCTTGCCAGTGGTCTGTCAATTTTATTGATTCTCTCAAAGAACCAGCTTCTAGTCCTGTTGATCTGCTCTACTGTACTTCTGGTTTCTGCTTGATTGATTTCAGCTCTAATTTTGGTCAACTGCTTCCTCGTGCGTGGATTAGGCCTGTCCCTCTGTTGCTGTTCCAGCTTCTTGAGGTGAGAATATAAAAACTGCATTTTAGATTTTTCTATTCTTTTGAGTGAGGCTTGGATGGCTATGTATTTCCCCCTTAGGACTGCCTTTGCAGTATCCCATAGGTTTTGGACTGTTGTATTTTCATTCTCATTGGTCTCCATAAATTGTTTAATTTGATTTTTGATTTCCTGGTTTATCGAGTCATTCCTGAGCAGGATGGTTCTTAGTCTCCAAGTGTTTGAGTTTCTTCCAAATTTTTCCTTGTGGTTGAGTTCCAATTTCAGAGCGTTGTGGTCTGAGAATATGCAGGGGATAATTTCAATCTTTTGGTATCGGTTGAGACCTGTTTTGTGTCCCAGAACATGGTCTATTCTTGAGAATGTTCCATGGGCATTAGAATAGAATGAGTATTCTTTGGTTCTGGGGTGTAGTGTTCTATATATATCTATGAGGTCCAACTCGTCGAGTATGGCATTCAAAGCCTTTGATTCTTTGCTTAGTTTTTGCCAGGGTGTTCTGTCTATTTCTGAGAGTGGAGTGTTGAGGTCCCCTACTATTAATGTATTTTTATTTATATGTCTCTTTATTCTGGTTAAGAGTTGGCTTGTGTATCTTGCTGCTCCCCTGTTGGGGGCATATATATTTATAATTGTCATATCCACTTGTTGAATACTTCCCTTAAGAATAATATAGTGCCCTTCTGCATCTCTAACTATAGTCTGTAGTTTAAAATCCAATTTATCTGATATGAGAATTGCTACCCCAGCTTTCTTTTGAGGTCCATTTGCGTGAAAGATGGTACTCCATCCCCTTACTCTCAGTCTGAATGCATCTTTGGGTTCGAAATGAGTCTCTTGTAGACAGCAAATGGATGGGTCATTTCTTTTTATCCAATCTGCAACCCTGTGGCGTTTTATGGGATGGTTCAAACCATTTACATTAAGACTGATTACTGAGAGATATGATTTTAATGTTGCCATGTTGCCAGTAAAGTCTTTGTTTGTATTGGCTGTGACTTTCTGTTCTGTATCACTCTTGGGGCCTTTTTACTTTTATAGAACCCCCCGTAATATCTCCTGTAGGGCTGGTTTCGTGGTTACAAAATTGGTTAGTGACTGGCGATTCTGAAATGTCTTTATTTCTCCATCAATTCTGAATGACAGCCTTGCTGGATAAAGGATCCTTGGCTGCATGTTTTTCTCTGAAAGAGCTTTAAATATGCTCCCCCAACCCTTTCTCTCATTCCAGGTCTGTGTAGACAGGTCTGACGTAATTCTGATGCTTTTGCCTTGGTACGTGAGAAATTTCTTTGCCCTGGCCGCTTTCAATACTGTATCCTTGCATCTAATATTTGCGAATTGCACTATGACGTGACGTGGCGTAGGTTTGTCGTGGTTGAGCTTGGGAGGGGTCCTCTCTGCCTCTTGGACACGAATGTTTGTTTCCCTTGCTAGATTAGGGAAGTTTTCAGCTACAATTTGTTCAAATATCTCTTCTAGACCTCTGTTTTTCTCCACCCCCTCGGGGATGCCGATGATTCTAACATTGGATCGTTTCATTGAGTCAGTAATCTCCCGTAACCTACATTCGTGGGCGTGGATTTTTTTAAGACCATCTTCTATTTTCATTTTTTCCTCTATTAACCCATCCTCCAATTCACTAACCCGTTCCTCTGCTTCTGCGACCCTGGCCGTCAGAGCCTCTAGTTTTGCCTGCATTTGGCTCATAGAATTTTTAATTTCTGTCAGATTCGCTCTCATTTCTGTCCTTAGGGATTCTATATTCTCAGTAACCTTTTCGTTAATAGTTTTTTCAATTCTACTCATCATTTTGACCATCGTTACTCTGAATTCCATTTCTGATAATTTGGTTACATCCATATCCATTATTTCTGTGGCAGAGGCCACAGAATCACTGTCTTTTCTTTGCTGGGGGGGGCTTCTCCTTCTTGTCATTCTGATGAAGAGAGGTTGCGGGGTTTCCAGAGCCCAAATTATTGACTGGGTCCCAGGCCGTGCCCCTTGTTTTATAGGGATCTTAGGGATGTGGGCTTCTTCTTTAAAGATTTTATTTATTTATTTATGTGGCAGCCAACCAGCGAGAGAGGGAACAGAAGCAGGGGAGTGGGAGAGGAAGAAGCAGGCTCCCAGCGGAGGAGCCCGATGAGGGACTCCTTTCCGGAACGCCGGGATCACGCCCTAAGCCGAAGGCGGGCGCTCAATGACTGCGCCACCCAGGCGCCCGGGTTGTGGGCTTCTTGATTTTTCAGCCTGCCTTCTGTGTTCTGGGGGAGGGGCCTGCCGCGCCAATACTCAGGCAACCCTGTTTGGGTAGAGTCTCCGCTAATGCCGCCAGCCGCCCCGCACGCGCTCCCGGATCTCCCGGTCTCAGTCTGGATCCAGTGAGCGCACCGGGATTCCGGTGTTCCGCGAGATGCCTGGTGGCCGCACACCCGGCTCACGGTCTCAGTCTGCTGTTTGCGGGTGCCGTCCGAGCCCGCCTGCTCTCTCCCGTGCAAGTGGCTACCGCTTACCCGCCCAAGCGCGGCTCCCTCCCCTTCCGGTTTATCTTCCGATATCTGTGCACAGCTTCAGGGCTCCCCGCTTCGTACCTCAATACTCAGCGCTGGAGATGTTCATTTGTAGAGATCCAGATGCGTCTTCCTGCGTCTCAGGCTGGTTCCGTGGTTGTTTAGGCTGGTCTGGTACCTATCCAGCTCGACTCGGAGGACCGGCTGAAAACGGTGTCTCCTACTCCTCCGCCATCTTAACTCCTCCTCCCTTTCTTCTCTTTCTTTCCTGGTTTGCTGATTTTCTTTAGTGATAAACTTTGATTCCTTTCTCTTTATTCTTTGCATATCTATTAGTGGTTTTTGATTTATGGTTACCATTAGGTTTGCATATCACATCTGCATATTGCTGTCTATATTAAGTTGATGGTCGCATAAGTGTGATCACATTCTTTACTCCTCTCCCCCCAACGTTTTAAGTATTTGCTGTCATATTTTACACCCTTCTATTTGGTGAATCCCTGACTGATGTTTTACAGAAATACTTATTTTTACTGCTTTTGTGTTTCCTTCTATTTATACTGGCACTTACCATCTTTCCTTTTCACTCACAGAGTCCCCTTTAATATTTCTTGTAGGCCTGGTTTAGTGGTCATGAACTCCTTTGTTTTTGTTTGTCTGAGAAACTCTTTATCTCTCCTATTCTGAATCATAGTCTTGCTGGGTAGAGTATTGTTGGCTATAGATTTTTCCCTTTCAGGACTTAGAATATATCATGCCACTTACTTCTGGCTTGCAAAGCTTCTGCTGAAAAATCCACTGGTAGCCTTATGGAGTTTCCCTTGTATGTAACTGTCTTCTTTTCTCTTGCTGATTTAAAATTTTTTTCTTTACCACTACTTTTAGCCATGTTGATTACTACATGTCTTGGTGTGGACCTCCTTTGGCTGGTTTTCTTGGGGGATCTCTGTGCCTTCTGGATCTGGATATCTGTTTTCTTCCCCAGATTAGGGAAGTTTTCAGTTATTATTTCTTCAAATAAATGTTCTGTCCCTTTTCTCTCTTTTGTCCTTCTGGGATCCTTATAATGCAAATGTTATTAAGCTTGATGGAGTCACTGAGTTCCCTAAGTCTATTCTCATTTTGCATAATTCTCCATTTGTTCATATTGATTTCCGTTACTTGATTTCCATTACTCTGTCTTCTAGTTCATTAATTCATTCTTCTGCTTCTTCCAGCCTGCTATTTATTCTACATCAAATGTATTCTTAATTTAATTTATCGTGTTCTTCATCTCAGATTGGTTCTTTTTAATCTCTGTGTTAAGGGTCTCACTGATGTCCTCCACTCTTTTCAAGTCCAGTGAGTATCTTTATGATCATCATTTTAAATTCTCTATCAGGCATGTTACTTATATGTTTTGCTTAGGTCTCTTGCTATGGTTTTGCCCTGTTCTTTCATTTGTGACATATTCTTCAGTCTCCTCATTTTGCCTACCTCTCTGTGTCTGTTGTTGTTAGAAAAGTGAGCTGTATCTCTTGGCCTTGGAAGTAGCAAGCAGGGGGCGCCTGGGTGGCTCCGTTAAGCAAGCATCTGACTCTTGATTTTGGCTCAGGTCATGATCTTAGGGTCTTAGGTAAATGGACCCCAAGCCTGTGTCAGGCTCTGTGCTGGGCATGGAGCATGCTTGAAAATTTCTCTCTCCCTCTCCTCCTCCCCTCTCTCGAAAGAAAGAAAGAAAGAGAGAGAAAGAAGAGGAAGGAAGGGAGAGGGGGAAGGAGGGAGTGAGGGAGGGACGGAGAAAGAAGAAAGAAAAAGAAAGAGAGAAAGAGAGGAAGGAAGGGAGGGAGGGAAAAGAAAAGAGAAAAGAAGAGAAGGGATGTGCACTTTTAACTAGGTGGCACTAGTCCTCCTCCCCAGGGGACACACAACTGCTGTTGAGAGTGGGGCCAGCAGGGCCATTGCACATAACATGCATGGGTGGGGGGTGCAGTTTTAACAAGGTGGGCAAATCCTCCTCGAATGGTCAGGAGACAAGGTTTTTGGGGGTCTTCTGGGGGAGGGGATGCACAGCACCAGGGCTGAGGCAGGTCTGGCTTGGGGTGAGGGGGGTGGGGTGCGGGGTGCAGTGTAAGCAAGTTATGTAGTGAGTGCCAGCACCATGCTGGTTCCTGCAGGTGGTTCTGCGTTTATGATGAGGGGTGGGGGAGGGAAATTTCTTTATTCCTAGAGCAGTCCCTGTAGCTCCCCTAGACTGGGAAGGCCAAGACCGAGTCTTCGGGCTAGTGGGAATTCCCCAGAACTCAGCTTCCATCCTCTTCTTATTCCACACACTTTAGCTAGGTGCTCCCACTCTTGGTTTTGCTTAATATACAATCCACACCTGTATCTCCGGCTTAGGCATTGATGTTCAGCTCTAGCTGGTGGCTCTGCCGGGATGCTCGTAGGGTATTTCAAAACCACATCTTCTGTACATTGGATTTATTCCCCTCACTGAAATTATAATCTTGGTTATTGATACCTACATCTGCCCATTAGTAGAAAAACTCATAAACCTCAAACACTTTTCTTTCTCTCCCACTTTTCTCTCTCTCACACACAAAAATCTAACTGATATATTACCAAATCCTGTTGATTTTTTTAAAAAGATTTTATTTTTAAGGAATCTCTACATCCAATAGGGGCTTGAATCTACAACCCCAAGGGCGAGAGTCACATGCTTTACTGACTGTGCCAGCCACGTGCCCCCCAAGTCCTATTGATTTTAAAGTCTAATAATTTTCAAACAACTGACTAATAATATTTCTGGAAAGATGGCCATTTTTTTAAGAAAGTTTGACAGTTCATATCCTTTCACAAGCTGTATAGTATTATGTAAGTCAGGGGTACAATGAAATCTCCAATTTTTAAATTATATAGATGTGCGAGTATAGGCATAACAAAAGTGAGCAAAAAGAAAATGCAACAAAATATTGACACTGGCTATCTTTTGATGGTGGAGTGAAAGAATATTTTTCTTTTCTTCCTTACAAGGTTCGGTATTTTCTAAATGTTTTACACTAAGCATGTGTTATCATTAAATGTGAGCTCCATGAAGACATACATTTTTTTTGTTCACTTATGTATTTGAAGTTCCCAGAACAGTGTCTTGCGTATAGTAGGTGCTTAATAAACATTTGTTTGTTGAGTGAATTAATCTTTATCATGTAAAAAATCATATGAAAAGGATTAAATGTATTAAATTTCCATTTCTTCCTCCTCCTGGATTGTATCTTATTTTATTTTATTTTTTTTTTAAGATTTTATTTATTTATTTGAGAGAGAGACAAAGCGATAGACAGCAGGAGCAGGGAGGAGAGGGAGAAGCAGGCTCAACATGGGGCTCGATCCCAGGACCCGGGGATCATGACCTGAGCTGAAGGCAGACACTTAACCGACTGAGCCACCCAGGTGCCCCTGTATCTTATTTTAGTATATTATTCGTCCTTTCCTTTAGATCACCTGTGGCTAAAATGGTCAGCAGTGGCCATGCCTTCAGAAGTTGCTTCTGGCTCTTGATTTTTTCCCCCCAACATTACAAAGATTTGCCCTCTACTCTTTCCTTACACCTTCTCCAGCAGACATTGCTAGGCAGACTGGTCCAAAATGAATTTTCAGAGAAGTGACATCAGCATCATGGTGAAATAAGATTTCCCTCATCTTTGTCCCTTCAACAACATTAATTTAACATCCATCCACAGATAAAAGTGCCTTGTGGGAGCCGTGGGATGCAGCACCATACACGAAGGGACCCAGGAGAAGTCTTGCTCACCTTTGTGTCAGGTAAGAGGTGGACCTGACTGTGGACCCTGCCATGGTCCATGAGCCAGCTCCAGCCCCTCTCAGCTATGGTCTTGAAGCCCCTGGAAAACACTGTCTTAGATAATCACCAACAGACAAAAAGAGTCTTTGTGGAAGTGCAGGTTTCTGAAGAAGTTCTAGCATGACGCTGGAGGAAAAAAACCCAAAACCAAAAACAAACAAATTTGGATGCACTAGAGAGGATAAGAAAACAGCTTGACTTTACCTTCATCATCCCTCCCCTAGGAGAGCACAGCCTGGGGCCTGCGATCTTGGCATGTGGGTTCTCTGGAGCGGGAGTGGGAAACGAGTGATGGAGTGAGCGCTCCCCAGCTGTGCAGGATGCCAACAAGAAGGCTCTCACCCTACTGTGGAGCAAGAATAAGCTTTGGCAGATGGCTAACGAGCATACACAGAAAGCCCGCTGGAATCTGCAAGCCAGAAACCATAAACTTGAGCTTTAGCGACACCTCTGGGAAAACAAAGGAGAAGCTGTCAGCACTAGGCCAGGTTCACGGCAGAATCCAGAGAAAGCATACAAACTTAAGAATTCTGCCACAAGAGGGAGCGTGAAGCAGGTGTACCCTTGGAAGGTTGAGAGAGCTTCAGAATCTCTAGCAGAGCTAACAAGGTATTTCCCTCCCAAGCACAGCTAGTAAAGACTGAAGGTGACTGTCGTTTCAAATGCAAAGACAGCAAGGCAAAACTTCAAGGAATATGAAAAATCAAGAAAACATACCACCAAAGGAGCACAATAATCTTCCGGTAAATAACCCCATAGAGGTGGAGATCTGTGATTTACCTGATTAAGAATTCAAAACAGCTATTTTAAGGAAGCCCAGTGAACTACAAGAAAAACACAGAAAGGCAATTCAAGGAAATCAGGAAAACAATATGTGACCAAATGAGAAGTGTAATAAAGAGACAGAAAAACATAAAATAGAACCAAACATAAATTCTTGAGGTAAAGAATGCAGTGAATAAAATGGAAAAAAAAAAAGGCAACAGAGAGCACCAACAGCATGAATCAAGCAGAAAAAAGACTCTGTGAGGTAGAGGACAGGAGAAATTCAGAGGAGGACAAAGGCAGAAGAATGGAAGTGTGAAGAAAGCTTTCTCTTGATAGAAGAGAAGCAATCTGCAAATTATTGGAGAACCAGAGGGGGCAGAAAGTTTATTTAAAGAAATAATGGCTAAGAATTCCCAAATCTGGAGGAAGGATCTGTCCATCCAAGTTCAGGAAGCTCATAGGACCGCAAACATATTCAACCTAAAAAGATGTTCTCCAAGATGCGTTAGAATAAAGGTGTCAAAAATCACAGACAGACAGAATCTTAAAAGCAGTAAGAGAAACGAAATGTCACTTACTAGAGAACCCCCGTAGGCTATCAGCAGATTTCTCAGCAGAAACCTTTGTTCAAATGATGATACATTCAAAGTTCTGAAAGAAAAAGCTGCCAGTCAAGAATACTCTATCTGGTAAAGTTATCCTTCAAAAATGAGAGCTAAAGATATTCCCAGATAAACAAAAGCTGAGGGAGTATATTGCCACTCGACCTGCCTTATAAGAAATGCTGAAAGGAGTTCTTCAAGCTCAAATGACAGGGTGCTAATGAGTAACATGAAAACACAGGAAAATACACACATACGTGGTCAAATTCAGAATACTCTTAAACTTGTAATATGGTGGTGTGTTAGCCTCTTAATCTCTACTATAAAGGTTGAACATATTAAAAATTACCACAGTTACAATACAGGCATGCCTCAGAGATACTGCAGGTTTGGGTCCAGACCACTGCAATAAAGCAAATATCATGAGAAAGTGAGTCAGATGAGTTTTTTGGTTTCCCAGTGCATATAAAGGCTATGTTTATACTCTACTGTCGTCTATGAAGTGTGCAATAGCACTTACCTAAAAAAAAAAAGTACATGACTTAAAAAATATTGCTAAAAATGTCAACAATCATCTGAGCTTTTAGCAGGATCACCATAAAAATATAATGAAAAAATCTGAGATATTGTAAAGATTACCAAAATATGACACAGAGATGTGAACTGGACAAATGCTGTTGGAAAAATGCCACCAACAGAAGTCTGTTGCCACAAACCTTCCATTTATTTATTTATTTATTTATTTATTTATTTATTTATTTGACAGAGAGAGAGACAGCCAGCGAGAGAGGGAACACAAGCAGGGGGAGCGGGAGAGGAAAAAGCAGGCTCCCAGCGGAGGAGCCTGATGTGGGGCTCGATCCCATAACACCGGGATCACGCCCTGAGCCGAAGGCAGACGCTTAACCGCTGTGCCACCCAGGCGCCCCAAATAAATAAAATCTTTAAATAAATAAATAAATATATGGAACTACAAAAGACTCCAAATAACCAAGGCAATCCTGAAAAACAAATACAAAACAAAACAAAACAAAAACCCAAAGTTAGAAGTATCGCACTTCCTGGCTTCAAACTATACAACAAAGATAAAGTGACCAAAACACTATGGTACTGGCACAAAAATGAACCAGTGGAACAGAACTGAGAGCCCAGAAATACACTCAAGTAGCCAACTAATATTTGACAAAGCTGCCAAGAATTCTCAATGGGGAAAGGATAGTGTCTTTAATAAATGGTGTTGGGAAAACCAGATAACCGCTTCTGAAGAATGAAATGGGATCTCTCTCTTACGCCATTCACAAAAATTAACTCAAAGTGGATAAAAGACTTAAAACATAAGACCTGAAACCTTACAACTCCTGGAAGAAAATAGGAAAAGCTATAGGGGAAAAGTTCCTTAACATTGGTCTTCCCAATGATTTTTTTGGATATGACACCAAAAGCACAAGTAACAAAAACAAAAATTAACAAGTAGGAGTATATAAAATATAGTTTCCTTCTGCATAGCAAAGGAAACAACAAAACGAAAAGGTAACCTATAGAATATAAGAAAATATTCGCAAATTATAGGTCTTATAAGAGGATAATACCCAAATACATAAAGAACTCACACAACACAATTTTTAAAAATCCTATTAAAAATGGTTAGAGGAACTGAATAGACATTTTTCTAAAGAAGACACACAAATGGCCAATAGGTGCATGAAAAGATACTCCACCACTAATCATCAGGGAAATGCAAACCAAAACCACAATGAGATATCACCTCGCACCTGTCAGAATGGCTGTCATCAAACAACAAGAGGTAAGTATTGGTGAGGATTTGGATGTGCACTCTCAGTGGGAATGTGAATTGGTACAGCCACTATAGTAAATGGGATGGAGATGCCTCAAAAAATTAAAACTAGAACTATCATATATCACTCTCACTTCTGGGTATATATCCAAAGGAAATGAAATCAGGACCTCAAAGAGATCTCTGCACTGCATGTTCGTTGCAGTGTTATTCACAATAGCCAAGATATGGAAGCGACTGAAGTGTCCATCAATAGATGAGTGGATAAAGAAGATATGGTGCGTGTATTACGTATGAATACTATTCATTCATGAAAGAGAAGGAAGTCCTGCCATTTGCAACAACATGGATGGAACTTGAGGGAATTATATTAGATGCAATAAGTCAGGTGAAGAAAGATAAATATTGTATGCTCCTACATGTAGAATCTAAAAAAGATAGAAACAGAGAGTGGACGTTTGCCAGGGGCTGGGGGGCCTGGGAGAAATACAGAGATGTCAGTCAAAAGGTACAAACTTCCAGTTAGAAACGAAAACGTTCTGGGGATCTAATGTACAGCATGGTGACTAGAGTTAACAATACTGTATTGTATACGGAAAGTGACCAAGACAGTAAATCTTAAATGTTCTCACCACAAAAAAGAAATGGTAAGTATAAGAGGTAATGGGAGTGTTAACTAAAGCTATGGTAGTAATCATTTTGCAATAAATAAATCAGTACCTTGTACACCTTAAACTCACACGATATTATATATCAATTACAGCTCAATAAAGTTGGAAAAAACAAGAACAAAATGAGTTTTCAAATTCCACTTTTTTGGGGGGAAGGCAGCATCGCCTCCTAGTGGCTGTATCTAGAATGGCAACGTTGATCAATCCTCAAGACAGTGTGCAGCAAGCCTTAGGCCCCTTCAGGTTCCAGGCTCACCTATGAAAACCACAGGGTCCTGCGGAAGCCCGGCGTGCCGCTGCCCCCTAGTGGTGAGTGAGCAGGCACAGGCCTCACAGCTTTTCTCCCAGGCTGAGGGCGTCCAAAACTTCCAAGCAGGAGGTTATCAAACGCTGAAATTGGCTCAGCTATTGAAATCAGCCACAGTCCATCGTTCTCCCTTAAAGCCTACGGAAATCATGGAGGAGGCAGGAGGAATCGTCAGGCCCTGCACTGGGAGGGCAGGCTGAGATGTGGTCCCTCAGCTGAGGTGCAGGATCTAGCACTTTCCTCGTCAATGCCATTCCCCTACTTGTGGATGCAGAATGAACACGAAGGGGAAAGAGGACAGAGTGGATCTTTCCGCAGCGACCCAGGGCCAAATTGTCTTTTTTAAAATTTTTTAATGAATTTAGGTGATCCTTGGTTTGTTTGGGGGGGGGGTCTCTAGCAGACAAAAGGTGACATGTCCATCAGTTTAGTTCGTCTCTTAATTCTACAGGTGTTTTGGTTGGTTGTTTTAGTTTTGGGTGTTTTGTTTGTTTTCTGTTTTTTGCGTCCCAAACCAAGGTTTTGAAACAGGATTTCCTCCACCCCCATTTTGACCCCAGTCTGTACTTTCTAACTGATTAAGTTCTTCTTTCCAGCTTATCTCTCAACTCAGGCAAAAGACTCTGTGGGCAAAGCAACCTGTGATGGTAACTGCAGTTATTCCCCTCCCTGCAAACAACAGGGACTGCCCTGAGCTAGCAAGACCCCAGGTGACTGACCACAAGACAACCATTGACCTGACCTTTGTCTCACATTTTCCTTATATAGACCTAGAAGTATTTTCAGCACTTTGGACAGTCTTTGTGATGTTACCAATGTCCACTGTCTTCCCAGTGTTGGCCTCACTGAAATAATATTCCTTTCTTGTTTTACCACTGCTGGTCTCTCTGATTTGGTCAGCAGAGAGTGGCCAAACCTGGTCTGTTTGGGACCCCCAGAGCCAGATGCTCTTGCACCCCTGCACCCTGGTCACAGTTTCCTTCTCTCTTTTTTCTTTCTTTCACCTTATTTTTCTCCCTGGATTCACCTGATCTGATAGCTCTAAGCCTCTGTGCCAACATCCTTCCAAGTCTAGAACCAAGACTCATGCAGCCTTGAAGGACTGTGGCATAAATACAGGTGTATTTAAAATGAGCCCATATTCTCCCTTGTTCTCATCATTCCTCTCTGCCTCTCACAGATACACCTGAGTCCATTGTCATGGAAATGATAGATTCAGTGATGTAAATGGAGAGGGATGACCAACAGACCAATGGAACACAATATTGAGCATAAAAAACAACGCTGCACAATGTGGAAGCCAAAGTGTCTCAGAGACTATAAACACCACTATTTGTGAGTCTCAGTATGTTAAAATAAAATTGTAGAGTCCCTCGGCATACATATAACCAATGCCCAATCTTCTATGGCACCCCCAGTCCCTCCTGGCCCAGTGGACTTCACACCCTATTGTTCGCCAAGAATAGATGTTCTTTGCACACCACTTGGATTTAGAACCTTGGCCAGTGGGCAGGTCGCCTTTAAGAAGTCCCCCAGTGATCACTGCCCCCTAGTATTCATGTCTCTCTTGTAATCTCCTGTTGAGCGTGGGTTGGACCTTGGGTGCTTTCCTTCCAAATGTAGCTGGGTGGACTCCAAAGCTGAGTCAGGCTTTGCTGAAGCTGAGAGCTGGAGGCTGTCAGATAGCTATGCTCCTCATAGCTGGGCATCAAGTCCTTTTATTCAAGGGGGAGCTGAACAGTTAGTATCAAACAAATCAAGTATTCCAAAAAACCAGGTGTTCATACTGATACTTAAAACTAACAAAACCTTTCATGATCAGCGTTGGATGTGGCTCGGGCATACCTTTTCTCTGCAAACTGATAAAGGGCAAGAATTAAACATTCACCCAGTCATTGCCATATGAGTTGCATTGTAGTCTAAGAAAACGATTACTGAGAGAAAGTACGTACTTATAGCAGACATCCAATCATAAATGAAGATGAATGGTAGGATGCAGTAATCATCCCAATGATATAACGGATCTAGGTAATAATCATTAACCGATGCTAATGCCATTAATTAACACGTTAACGGGAGCTTAAGTAACAGAGGGATCAAACCTGCATCACCTAAATCCAGTCACAATTCTTAATCTCACTATAAGATATTATGTGCTTTTTACTTAACAGGGAGACCAGCATCACTTATGAAGTATTTTTGTCTATATAATTCAAACTAACTCTAACAAACATCAAGATCTTATGGTCACAGAGCTATGAGTAATAAAACAAACAGCACACAGGAAGTGATCAGTCAAATCCAGGAAATGGAAAATTCTACAGGATAATGTTACCTACTTTTTTCAACAATAAAAGGCAAGAAAAAGGCCTTGGTAAATTGCTACAAATAAAAAAAAATTATGAGGCAAATCAACCATATGCAATGTGTGGATCTTCTCTGAATCCTGATTTAAAGAAATCAACTGAAAAAGGGGCATTTTTAAGACTGGGGGCAATTTGAACACATACTGATTATTATATAGTACTAAAATTATTGTTAAAACTGTAAGATAATAATGGCAATATGATTATGAAAAAAAAGTCCTGGTGTGTTAATAGATTGAGAGTAAATGGTACATTGTCTATTATTTGCTTTAGAATACTGGCCGGGGGGGGGGGGGGATATAAGGGATAGATGAAACAAGATTGCCAAATGTTAAAAATAGCTAAAACCAGGTTGATGGATGCATTAAGGTTCATTAAGCTATTTTTTTCCTTTGGTATACTTGTATTTTCCCATAATAAAATTTTAAAATAAAAATAGAACAGGGCGCCTGGGTGGCTCAAGTCATGATCCTAGGGTCCTGGGACTGAGCCCTGGTCGGGGTTCCCTGGTCAGCAGGGAGTCTACTTCTCCCTCCCTCCTCTGCCCCCCACTCTTGAGTGTGCTCTGTCTCAAATAAACACATAAAATCTTAAAAAAAATAAAATAAAAATAGAAACCTATCAAAAGGTGTCTAAGGTATATGGATATAAGCCAGTCAAAACTTGTAAATTTATCTGTATATATAAAAGACACATTCCAAATATGTTTAAAAATTGATTGAGGGGCACCTGGATGGCTCAGTCAGTTAAGCGTCTGCCTCTGGCTCAGGTCATGATCCCAGGGTCCTGATCAGTGGGGTGTCTGCTTCTCCCTCTCCCTCTACCCCCAACCCCGCTTGTGGGCGTGTGCGGGTTATCTCTCTCTCCCCCTCAAATAAATAAATATTTTTTTAAAAAATCAGTTGAGCTCCCAATGTTAGATTCAGCAAATATCTAACATGAAATGCACTTCATGCATTCATATGCATTTACTAGGCATCAGGATTCTCTCTCAACTTCAGAATCTTAGTTAATCCAGAGCGGGATTTGGTCAATGTTCACAAGCAAGTGTGCGAGCCCAGATACCGCTTTGTTCCTGCCCTGAAGTATTATCATATATTTTGCCATTGTGTCTTGTTGGTAAGGGATGCTGAGCACCTGCAGACGCACCCCATTGCTGGTTCTCCCTCTAGAGACTTCTTTCTGGTGCTCCCACAACACAGGCTAGCTGTGCCTCCCCTCCCCTTCTATTTCAGCTCTGACTGTGTTCAAACAATTCTGAGTTGGCCTCACCCTTCTTCGTTTTTTTTTTTTAAGATTTTATTTATTTGACAGAACGCACAAGTGGGCAGAGCGGCAGGCAGACGGAGAGGGAGAAGCAGGCTCCCTGATGAGTGGAGAGCCCGATGTGGGGCTCAATCCCGGGACCCTGAGATCATGAGCTGAGCTGGAGATAGACCCTTACTGGACTGAGCCACCCAGGCGCCCCTGGTGGCCTCACCCTTCTAACAACCCAGGCAGAGCTCTTCTGTTTGCATATCTTTTTCCAATCTTCGACCCAGCTGTGAGAATCCTAAATTGCTCCCATGAACCTTTCAACTAGCTAGAGCTCTTTCAATCATCTGCCATCCTCACTATGGTCTGATTTTTCTATTTTGTTATTTCTCATTTATTACTTCTACTGTAGTCTATTCCCACCCACCCCACCCCGCAGTTAAGCAAACAATAAAAATCTGGCTTTGAAGGGAGGTATCATGTTTAGAATATTTCTTTCTGGTCATTAAATCATCTCTGGCAATGCTCACAGCATTGGCCGTGTTCTGAATGGTCTCTTGACTGTGTCTTTGCTCTCTCGCTAGGATGTAAGGGCTGAAAGCTATAGGCAGTTTCTTCATCTTCATGTTGCGTGGCTCCCATTACAGCACCTGGAACATGGGAGGATATCAAAATGTGCTTCCTAAGTATTGGGGATAACTAGATGAATATCTATCTGAGGAAATTCATAATGTATCCACGGATGCTCTTGTCAATAGGTTGTTCGACACAGATGAAGAAGGATGTATTACATGCAAGACACCATAGATAATGATAAACTAAGGGGAAAAATAATTCATTTAGAGAAAGAAAACTCCCCCAAAAGGCAGTATTTAACATTGCTCTCATTAAGAATATAATTCTATCCATGATAATATTGAGAATAATGATAATCACAATAATTCAGCAAATTAAATTCATGAAAGCTACCTTATAATGAGAGGTGATTTGCTCCCCATTTCAGAGATGACAAAGGGAGACCTAGAGAGGTGAGATTACCCTGAGGGTCACTCACCTAGAAAGGGGTGGAACTTCCCTTTCACCCAAGCAGTCCCTTTCTGGAGCTTCTGGGGGGGTAACACTGATCCAGACACAGTCTGAAATCTTGAATTGAGCAATTCATCAGGAGAACGCAACACTGGGAAAGTGAAAGTCCAGTTTAAGAATTGGGTCACCACCCTAGCAAGCTCTGTCACATCACAAATGATCCTTTGTCCCTCCTCCCATTCATTGTTCTGCTTGGAGACTTGGGCGTCTGTGTCCTTTCCAACACTACAACCTAGTCTCCCCAGTTTTCTTTTCTGAGGTGCACTAGTACCTTTTATGTTCAAACCCAATTCAATCTACCATGAAGAGAATTGACCTTGGATTATTTCACCCAAGATGACTGGTTTTCATTTGAATATCATCATCTTCCGATCGGCTGTGAGCTGGACGAGGCGCGACCTTGCAGCCCCTTTCCGGGCTGTGAGCAGGGAGCCTGGGATTCCGCAGCCCGGGCTCCAGGGCCCCGGACGCCCCCAGCCCCGAGCTCCGCAGCCTCTGCGCCCTGGCGGCTCCCCTTCTCTCCCGCCCTGGGTGGGCCGTCTTGGGACCGCCAAGACATAACCGGGAAATGCTTTCCAGTCGCTGCGGGCTTCTGCGCTGGCGCTACTCGACCAGCCGACACTTGGACAGCCGCGAAAACCCGACTCCGGGCGCAGAGCCTGCTGCCGGGACCGGACGCCCGCCCCCACCAGGAAACCCACGAGGAACCAGGGGCGCCCCAGGCCAGCCGGACGCCACTGGGGAGCCGCGCCGCCGCCCGCCCCCTCAGCCGCTGGGGGAGCGGTCGCCTCCCTCCAGGGCCCACGAGAGGAGCCCGAGGCCACTGACGGCGGGGACTCTTCAGAGGGTCGCCCCGTTCCTGCCCCCAGGAGCCACCACCGCACGTCCCAAGACACTGGATCCGAATCGCTAGGGCCCAGACGACCCTGGCCACCGAGGAGCCCTGCGATTTCCGCCGAGACCCTTCTCGGCACACCATCCTCCGCAAACGAAAGATGTTACAGTATCACCTCTGCGTTTGCGCCATAACCACAGAAGCAGATTTTGTCTTCGGAGTCCTTAGATAATTTTCATTTCGCTACTCAGGGGCCAAGAACAATGCCGAAGTCCTTTATTGCTCCCGTGTGTCCCTGGTCTGTCTGCTGGGGAAGGACGAGGCGCAGGGGTGCAGGGGACGGTGCGGGTTCCCGCGCGGGGCCCTCGGTCGCCTGGCTTCGCGGGGCTCGGGGAAGGCGGTGGGGTCTGCGGTGCATTGGGGCTTGGTGGGGGCCGCCAGGGGTACAGCGTGGCCCCTTGTCTGACCTGCCGACTATGGGAGGGGGTGTTCCAAGAACCGCAGCCAGGCAGCCGGCCGCCGCGGGGACTCGGCTTAGCGCGGGAAGCGCCCCCACCGCGTGGCCCCGGCCCTTCCTGGCTGGGAGTCCACCGCAGGCGCTGCCCGCCCTCCGCCTCCTTCCCCTACCCCCCTCTCCAAACTCACCCAGAAGTTCAGGGCTCCTCAGG